>NW_024068240.1:0-194414 GCF_009389715.1 Phoenix dactylifera
TCCAAAGTATTTATGTTTGATTGGCCATTCATTTTCCTGAAAAAGTTATATATAATTTCTATTATGTCCTTAATAAAAATTAGGTCTTTAATGACTCTTTAATGCTTCTTTAATACTGAAGGGCCTTTTTGGGAAAAAATAAAAATGAAGTGCTTTCTGCATCATGGGAAAGTAAATTTTCCATGTTTTTCATGGGAAAGACTTTTCCATGAAATATGGGAATCATATTTCCATGGGAATATAACTTTCCCATCTCTCTCCTTTGAAAACTTCAATCAAACAAGAGGCATTTCATTACTTTTCTGTTGACCATATTTTCTCTCCTTTTTTCGCGAACCAAACGAGCCCTTAGATGTAGCGTTCAGTTATCTGGGACTCCAATTCCATCTGCATCCAGTTTTGGACCAAGCGAAAGTCAAATAGGTTACTGATTTTGACTTTTGTAGTCTCACGCCATGGACTTTGTAAACCCAACGCAAATCATGGATGGATAACAATTAGGTTAAAATTTAGACCAAAAACCTCATTAGTCAATCTGGACGGTAGCACCTGGCCCGATTGACCCTGACGCCTAGTGTGATAATGATAACATAAAAACAAAAAGCTGATGTGCAAGCCAGAAAAAGATAAACTCTCCAACTTGCCTAGGGCTCGTTTGGTTCCTAAAAAGCTTTTTTTCGTCTAAAATTATAATTTTTTAGAAGTAGATTCCTAAAAAGAGTATACCTAAAAAAGTATTTTTGGCATGTTTGGTTGATAACGGAAAAGTTACAAATTTTCAGAGTGCTTATATATGGTTGACTATCCACTTTCTTGAAAAAGTCGTGTGTAATTCCTGTTGGGGGAATAAGATTTTTCCCCCCAAGTGACACAAATGCCCCCAAGAAGCCGCACGATCGCCGACCCTGAACAGCCGAAGTCGGCGTCCGACCTCGGAACGCCCGACCTCAAGACATCCGACCTCGAGACCTCCGACCTAGGAAAATCCTGATGCTCAAGGTCTACCCTTGTCAGCCACCTACTACGGCCGTACTCCTCTGAGGTCCAACTGAGGACCATACCCTGCCACTGCTTCAGCATTTATTGCGCATGGCCGCTGTAACCCTCCGGTTTACTCTACAATTAATGCGGATCTCCGGCTTACTCCACCATTAATGCGGATCTCCGGCTTACTCTACAATTAATGTGGATCTCCGGCTTACTCCACCATTAATGCGCATGGCTCCTGACATCTACGGATCCTCGGCTCTCTACGGCAAGTTAGCCCAGCAGAGTCTGGTCAACCATGATAAGTCTCTGATCTCGGCCATACCTCCGACACCAATGCAATGATTCGCCTGGTAGCGTACTGGTTCGGGTCGTACGACGCCCTCACCGCCGACATCAGTACAATGATTCGCCTGACCGTGCGCCGACCTGAGCCACATGCCGAGCCGTACTATGGCCTCGCCCTGTTACATCACAGGTAAACCGACCCCCACCTATAAAAGGGAGCCTTGGCCTCTCAGGAGGGGGTTGGGAAATTCCGCGCCTTACAAGCACTGTTCATTTCCTCCTTACACTATCTGCCCCCTCCCTGACTTGAGCGTCGGAGGGCCGGCGCCGGAAAACCCGGCCACCGGTTTGTCTGTAGGCACCCAGACGGAGGACGCCGCCCGCTGACGGATCGCTGCCCCGCCGTGAGGACCCCCAGCTCCCTCTCTCCGGCCTCCCCAGGCGGAGGACGCCGCCCGCCGACCGGTCGCCGCCCCGCCGTGGTGACCCGCAGCTCCCTCCTCCTCGACCGAAGATTGCCCCCGGGTCCAATTTCCAGCAACAGTTGGCGCTAGAGGAAGGGCCCGAGTAGCAGTCATGAAGTTGAGAAGTAAGGGAGCCTCCAACGTCTCCCGGCGTCCCCCGCAAAGTCCTGGACGCTCTGTCTAGAATTCTCCAACTCCGGCTGACCCAGTTCCTCAGGTCCAGCCGGAACAGTTCAACGCCTTAGTACAGCAAGTCTAGGCCCTGGCCGCCGCCGTTCAGGGCCTGCGATGCGAGGAAGCTTTGCCAACGCTTCCCCCGCGGGCCCAGGTCCCGCCGGAATTTCTTCCCAACGGCCCGGTTCTCCCCGGCTAGAATCTACATGGCTCCTCCAGAGCCAATAACGAAGAACGGACTCCCCCCCAGAGAGAGCTACCGGGGGAGGATCTCAACAGAAGACTCCAGCCTTCTGAGGCTGAGTCAGCCCCGGACCGCCGTGAGCCGGCGCAAACCGCGGCGACAATCCCGCGGGTGGGGGAGCTCGACAGAAAGGTTGAGCACTAGAGGAAGCCCCGAGGATCGCCAAATGGGCGGTTGAGCTCGGGGAATTTGACCTCGAGTATCGGCCCAGGCCAGCTATCAAGGCCCAAATACTCGCCGACTTCATCGTGGAGTGTACCCTGCCGGACGACCCCGAGTTGCCACCCGTATCCGCGGAGGAAGCCCCGAGGCAGCCATGGGTCCTGCACTCGGACGGGTCTTCAACCTCGGGGGGTAGTGGAGCCGGACTCATCCTCACCAGTCCAGACGGAGTGGTGGCCGAGCAAGCCTTGCGCCTCGAGTTCCCGGCTTCGAACAACGAGGCCGAGTATGAGGCCCTCATCGCCAGGCTCAAGCTGGCGAAAGAACTGAAAGTGGAAGACCTGACGGCCTTCAGCGACTCCCAGCTGGTAGTGAACCAGATTCAAGGAGACTTTGAAGCTAAAGAGCCATCCATGCAAAAGTATCTCTAAAAGGTGCGGGAACTTACGTCTGCCCTGAATTCTTTCAATATTCAGTACATTCCCAGGGCGGAAAACTTCAGGGCAGACCAGCTGTCCAAATTGGCAACCTCCCGCATGAGCGAGCTTCCCAAGGGAACAACGCTCGAGTATCTCCAGATCCCCAGCACGAAAGAACCCGAGCCCACCATGTGCATCGACTCCGAGCCAAGCTGGATCGATGGGCTCGTCTGCTACCTCCAAGACGGGACCTTACCTCATGACGAGACGGAGGCTCGCCGAATCAAGCGCCAAGCCCCCCGGTATGTCCTGTACGAGAATAGACTTTATCGTCGATCATTCACTTCTCCCCTTCTCAGATGCCTTCGCCCCTCCGAGGCGGACTATGCCCTCCGAGAGGTCCATGAAGGGATCTGCAGAAATCACATGGGAAGTCGGGCACTGGCCCACAAGATCCTGCGGCAAGGATATTATTGGCCCACACTCCAGAAGGATGCGACGGATTTCGTCCGGAAATGCGATCGGTGCCAGCGAAACGCCAATATCCAGCGCCGACCTTTGGCCCTGCTGACTTCTATCATCGCCCCCTGGCCATTTGCCCAATGGGGGATCGACATCCTGGGGCCCTTTCCCCAAGCCTCCGGACAAAGGAAGTTCCTGGTCGTCTCCATCGACTACTTCACCAAATGGGTCGAGGCCGAACCCGTCGCTCGGATCACCGAGCAAAGGATGCGGGACTTCGTGTGGAAGTCCATAATCTGCAGATTCGGACTATCCCGTATCCTTATATCTGACAATGGTCGACAATTTGACAATGTTCATTTCAGAGAATTTTGCTCTGAGCTCGGCATTGATCACCGTTTCACCTCGGTCGCTCACCCCCAGACAAACGGGGAAACTGAGGTAACTAATCGCACTATTTTGCAGGGACTCAAGGCTAGGCTTGATCGGTCCAAAGGACAGTGGGTCGAGGACTTGTACAATGTCCTTTGGGCGTACCGGACCACGTTCCGACTGCCCACGGGAGAGACCCCCTTCAACCTAGCATACGGCACTGAGGCCGTCATCCCGTTGGAGATCGGCCTGCCTTCTCCAAGGGTGGAGCATTACGACCCTGACACCAATTTCTCCCAGCTCAGGAGCAACTTGGACCTCGTCGAAGAGACAAGAGAGGTTGCCCGGGTCCGCATGGCGAGATACCAACAGCGAACGGCCCAATACTACAACTCCAGAGTTAAACCCAAGCTCTTCAAAGTGGGGGACCTCGTCCTCAGGAGAGCCGAGGCTTCTCAACCAACCGAGCAAGAAAAGCTCGCCCCAAATTGGGAAGGGCCGTATCAAATCGCCCGGGTGCAACGACCAGGGGCGTATAAATTAAAGTCCCTAGAGGGGACCCTGATCCCGGGAAGCTGGAACTCCGAGAATCTACGAATGTACTACCAGTAAAACCCCTAGGGGTTCAAGACAATCAGGACAATGGGCTCAGTTCCTTTTCTGCAAATAATTCTCTTATCTTGATGACTGTAATTCTCTTCTAATGTTGGGCCGTCTGTGATCCTCAGATTCCCCGGCCAAAATCGGGATGCCTCGAGACTCGACCGTAGAGTCCCAAACTCCCTCGACCTCGAGAAGTATCGCAGGACGATGAAACATCGGCTTGACGCAAGGATCCCTCGACTAAGGTCTGGATGCCCCGAGGGTCGACCGTAGAGAACCAGACTCCCTCGACCTCGGAAAGAAGCCGTGAGGGGTGGAAAGGGTGGTTCCACCCGGGACGCCACAAAGTGGACCCCCGGGAGCGGTCGACGATCCCCGATCCCCGAAGCGGACAATACTTTCCCTCGACTAAAGTCGGGATGCCCCGAGGGTCGACCGTAGAGAACCAGACTCCCTCGACCTCGGGAAGAAGCCGTGAGGGGTGGAAAGGGTGGTTCCACCCGGGGCGCCACAAAGTGGACCCCCGGGAGCGGTCGACGATCCCCGATCCCCGAAGCGGATAATACTTTCCCTCGACTAAGGTCGGGATGCCCCGAGGGTCGACCGTAGAGAACCAGACTCCCTTGACCTCGGGAAGAAGCCGTGAGGGGTGGAAAGGGTGGTTCCACCCGGGGCGCCACAAAGTGGACCCCCGGGAGCGGTCGACGATCCCCGATCCCCGAAGCGGACAATACTTTCCCTCGACTAAAGGTCGGGATGCCCCGAGGGTCGACCGTAGAGAACCAGACTCCCTCGACCTCGGGAAGAAGCCGTGAGGGGTGGAAAGGGTGGTTCCACCTGGGGCGCCACAAAGTGGACCCCCGCGAGCAGTCGACGATCCCCGATCCCCGAAGCGGACAATACTTTCCCTCGACTAAGGTCGGGATGCCCCGAGGGTCGACCGTAGAGAACCAGACTCCCTCGACCTCGGAAAGAAGCCGTGAGGGGTGGAAAGGGTGGTTCCACCCGGGGCGCCACAAAGTGGACCCCCGGGAGCGGTCGACGATCCCCGATCCCCGAAGCGGACAATACTTTCCCTCGACTAAGGTCGGGATGCCCCGAGGGTCGACCGTAGAGAACCAGACTCCCTCGACCTCGGGAAGAAGCCGTGAGGGGTGGAAAGGGTGGTTCCACCCGGGGCGCCACAAAGTGGACCCCCGGGAGCGGTCGACGATCTCCGATCCCCGAAGCGGACAATACTTTCTCTCGACTAAGGTCGGGATGCCCCGAGGGTCGACCGTAGAGAACCAGACTCCCTCGACCTCGGAAAGAAGCCGTGAGGGGTGGAAAGGGTGGTTCCACCCGGGGCGCCACAAAGTGGACCCCCGGGAGCGGTCGACGATCCCCGATCCCCGAAGCGGACAATACTTTCCCTCGACTAAGGTCGGGATGCCCCGAGGGTCGACCGTAGAGAACCAGACTCCCTCAACCTCGGAAAGAAGCCGTAAGGGGTGGAAAGGGTGGTTCCACCCGGGGCGCCACAAAGTGGACCCCCGGGAGCGGTCGACGATCCCCGATCTCCGAAGCGGACAATACTCTTCCTCGACTAAGGTCGGGATGCCCCGAGGGTCGACCGTAGAGAACCAGACTCCCTCGACCTCGGGAAGAAGCCGTGAGGGGTGGAAAGGGTGGTTCCACCCGGGGCGCCACAAAGTGGACCCCCGGGAGCGGTCGACGATCCCCGATCCCCGAAGCGGACAATACTTTTCCTCGACTAAGGTCAGGATGCCCCGAGTGTCGACCGTAGAGAACCAGACTCCCTCGACCTCGGGAAGCGTCGCAGGTCGGTAGAGCGTGCCCAGACCCACCGACCTGACGAACGATCCCTCGACTAAGGTCGGGATGCCCCGAGGGTCGACCGCTGAGTTCCAAACTCCCTCGACCTCGGGACGAAGCCGTGAGGGGTGGAAAGGGTGGTTCCACCCGGGGCGCCACAAAGTGGACCCCCGGGAGCGGTCGACGATCCCCGATCCCCGAAGCAGACAATACTTTCTGAAGCAGAGCTCTGCCATTGAACTAGCGCGCACCCTACTTCGGTAGAGCGCCCACAGGCCCGCCGACCTGACACAAGACTCCTCAACTAAGGTTGGGGCGCCCCGGGGTCCGACCAGAGGGTCTCAAGCTCCCTCGACCTCGAAAAGAACTGTAGATCAATAAAGCCTCCCCAGATCCTCTCAACTTCGGTGGGTGTCGTCGGGTCCGTGAGAAGCCCGAGCCCCCTTACAAGTCAAAATGACTCTGGAGGACGACGAGGAAGGGAAGCAACCTACTCCGCCATGTGAAACACAACTCCAAGAATGCAAGAGGTACATCCAACTCGATGCCCTCCTTGTCAAATTTTATCTACATACCGCTAATCATCTAACGTTGGAGTCCTATCTCGCCCCAAAGTCGGGCTACTCCAATGGGTCGGCTTAAGACCGATCTCCTAACTACATCATGCATGCTCCGTTCGACAAGTCTCGACTCGTCAAGTCTCAACTTGAACAAAGTCTTCGTAAGTTAGGGCCCAACTCGGCCCCCATACACAGACTCCGATGTCTAGCTGAGAAAGTGGTCTCAGCCACGAGCATACCAGCCGAACACAGATACTAAGGCGATCTTCAGAGATTCCAGCCTTATTCACTGAAATCTCGGCAGAGTCCGAGAGCAATAACTATGAAAACCTTCGGCGATAATTCGACTATTAGTCCGCGCTCCCTACAAAGGACCCGGAAGTCAAGTTCGGAAACCCGACTAGACTCCCCCGAATAACGGCACGCTCATTGATGAGTGGGGAATTCCGATTACGGGATCGGGGCGTCGCCTCGTCGAGCCCAAGGACCCTCATCATGAGTCCGCCGCACGAAGCGATCTTGGCGATCCAAGAGACGCCACCCCTGTTACACCCGCTCCGAGAAACGTAAAGACACGAGCTCCACCATAAGTTCGCTGAATAAAGCAATCTCGAAACGCCCAAGGGCGCGGGTCTCGCCATAAACACTCCGAGAAACACGAGGGCGCGGACGAGATTCGCCCCCCAACTTTAATGATAGACTTTACTTCCCACGTCCGAGCCCGCAAGCCGCTCGAACTCGGAAGTCGGGGGGTAGTGTTGGGGGAATAAGATTTTTCCCCCCAAGTGACACAAATGCCCCCAAGAAGCCGCACGATCGCCGACCCTGAACAGCCGAAGTCGGCGTCCGACCTCGGAACGCCCGACCTCAAGACATCCGACCTCGAGACCTCCGACCTAGGAAAATCCTGATGCTCAAGGTCTACCCTTGTCAGCCACCTACTACGGCCGTACTCCTCTGAGGTCCAACTGAGGACCATACCCTGCCACTGCTTCAGCATTTATTGCGCATGGCCGCTGTAACCCTCCGGTTCACTCTACAATTAATGCGGATCTCCGGCTTACTCCACCATTAATGCGGATCTCCGGCTTACTCTACAATTAATGTGGATCTCCGGCTTACTCCACCATTAATGCGCATGGCTCCTGACATCTACGGATCCTCGGCTCTCCACGGCAAGTTAGCCCAGCAGAGTCTGGTCAACCATGATAAGTCTCTGATCTCGGCCATACCTCCGACACCAATGCAATGATTCGCCTGGTAGCGTACTGGTTCGGGTCGTACGACGCCCTCACCGCCGACATCAGTACAATGATTCGCCTGACCGTGCGCCGACCTGAGCCACATGCCGAGCCGTACTATGGCCTCGCTCTGTTACATCACAGGTAAACCGACCCCCACCTATAAAAGGGAGCCTTGGCCTCTCAGGAGGGGGTTGGGAAATTCCGCGCCTTACAAGCACTATTCATTTCCTCCTTACACTATCTGCCCCCTCCCTGACTTGAGCGTCGGAGGGCCGGCGCCGGAAAATCCGGCCACCGGTTTGTCTGCAGGCACCCAGACGGAGGACGCCGCCCGCTGACGGATCGCTGCCCCGCCGTGAGGACCCCCAGCTCCCTCTCTCCGGCCTCCCCAGACGGAGGACGCCGCCCGCCGACCGGTCGCCGCCCCACCGTGGTGACCCGCAGCTCCCTCCTCCTCGACCGAAGATTGCCCCCGGGTCCAATTTCCAGCAACAATTCCTATTATACTTATTGGGGAAAAAATGGATTGCCCCAAAATACGTAGAGATACATCGCTGGCACATGACGACGGGCGCAACGGCGGCAACTCTCGAGGCGCTCGACCTCAAAGGCGCCCGACCTTAGAGCTCATAGTCTTGCGGCCTTGATCTCGGCTAAGCTGAACCCGATCGACCTTAAGTTCGAAAAAGACCCAGTCAAAGGATGAAGCAGACCTCTCCACTCCACCGGAAATCAAGCCCCTCTCCTCCTCATCCGGGATCTAATCCTGCGATCTCCGCCGGAACAACTGTCAACAATTAAATGTGCACGATCTCTACGGACCTCCAGTCTGTCCAAAATCTCTGGCCATCAACGGCAACTCGTTGACTCACTCAATCCCGTCCAGTCATCCACGGCAACTTATTAATTCACACGATCACACCCAATCATGACAATAACCCATTAATTCGCCCAGTCACATCGCAGGTAACCTTGGCACCCCTCCTATAAAAAGGAGAACTTCTTCCTCTCAAGGGGGACTGGAGACTTCTGACTTTGACTTCTACATACAAACTCTCTCTCTTTCTCCACGAAAGTCCCCTCTGACTTAAGCATCGGAGGGTCGACGCCGGAAACTCCGGCCACCGGCTTCTTGCAGGTCCTCCGGAGGACACAGCGCGCCGACGCACTACCTCCCGGAGTTCTTCCTTCTCAGCTAGTGGTCGCCCCCGGGTCCAATTTCCAGCAACAATACTCTTAATAAAAATTAAGTTTTTAATGACTCTTTAATGTTGAAAGATTTTTTTTGGATAAAATAAAAATAAAATAATTTTCGACTTACGAAAATGTAATTTTTTTATATATTTTTATAAAATATAAAAATTATATGTTTATTGGAATACAATTTTTTCTTCTGTTTTCTTTAAAAACTCGAACTAAATAAGAGGTTCTTCTTCTTCTTTGCGAACCAAACGAGCCCTAGCCCTAAGTGTTGTGTCATCCGGGTTAAGGTAGCTTTGCCTCCCCGCGGCTGACTACAGTCACGGGCCCTTGCATCGTGAAGGCCATGATTGGCCTTGATGATGCATCCGCACATGAATACATAGTACATGATCTTGTGCGTCATTCAAGTGGATGTCGACAAACTGTACTAGTCTCGCTCCGTGCTGGCACAGCTTAACTGGGCCATTTTGTCCCCAAGTTAATTATATCCTTTTTCCACCTCAGCGGTACACCAAATCGATTCTTTTTTGCCATGCGATCCAGTAACTTTCTGTCTCTGTTGACTGATTTTATAATAACTGATCCAATAACATTTTAATATTTAACTATTTTTTTAATATGAGATGAAATATTTTTTACTTTTTTTTACTCTTCTTCCCTTCCACGAATAGCAAGTTATTTGTGGAAGACGGTGAGGCCGAGAGGTGCATCCTCGGGCACCACGGCCGCTAGATAGAGTGGGTGCCACTCTTTTCTTTGGTCATACTCTTCGGGTGCTTCCTCCTCCTACTGCTATAGGCATCCGACAAAGTTCGGTGTCGCCGCAATTGCCGGTACGCAACCAAGCTATATTTACTGTTCCCTTCTCGAAGGAATTCGCCGCAAACCCGCACGCCGTCGGCGACCAAAATAAAGAAAAATCGATAGTCCTAAATTAGCTGGAACGCACGATAAACTCTTCATCCAGCTATCCAAACTCTTACAGCAGACAGCCATACCACTTGACCCGGCCACACGGGGGAGAATCATTGCCACGGACACATACATTTTTTGGGTTATATACTACGTTTCATTTACCAATTTGTTCGAAAGCCTGTCTGGTCTTCTAACTCTCACTCTGGACGCCAAAACCGGTCCATCAAGCGTCAGTTTTGACTCGCCATTGCGGATAAGATACAACGAGGCCAGCGGCGGCCAAGCGCCACACGTGACCGAGAGGGTACGATAGCACCAGTTGTACCTCCCTCGTGCCTGCCATCCCGCCCCTTATAAAACGGAGCCACTCGCCTACAAACTCCATCCCACAAGAAAGAGAAGTTCTTGGCAAATTACTAAAAGAATGGCTTGTAGATCTACTCTCTCTTCTTTCCTCACTCTCTTCCTCTTCCTTCTGCTGGCGTCGGCCCCTTACCTTGTCTCCTCCGCCCGCTGCAACAAAGACGACAAGAAGGCCCTGCTCGCCATCAAGGCCGCATTCAATAACGCCTACCATTTCGCCTCCTGGACGAACGACACCGGCTGCTGCGACTGGTACGACGTCGACTGCGACCCCAAGACCGGCCGCGTCACCGGCCTCTCCCTCTTCCAGGACGACTTCCCCGGCACCATCCCCGACGCCGTCGGAGATCTCCCTTATCTCGAGAACCTCGTCTTCCACCATCTCCCCAACCTCGTCGGCTCCATCCCCCCGGCCCTCACCAAGCTTAAAAACCTCAAGTACCTTGACATCAGCTGGACCAACGTCTCCGGCCCCGTTCCCGCCTTCCTCTCCGAGATCACCTCCCTCACTCAACTCGACCTCTCCTTCAACCGGCTCTCCGGCTCCATCCCGGCTTCCCTTGGCGACCTCGCCAATCTATCCTCCATCGACATCAGCCGCAACCACCTCACCGGGCCCCTCCCGCCCGCGCTCTTCCAGAGATCCTCGCAGCAGGGACCATATCTCCGTCTCTCTCACAACAATCTAACCGGTGAGATCCCGCCGGCTTTCGGGAAGCTGGGCTTCGATCAAATAGACTTGTCGCGGAACCAGTTCACCGGTGACGCCTCCGTCCTCTTCGGCCGGTCCAAGCCGGCACAGCAGATCGATTTGTCGAGGAACCAGTTCGCGTTCGATCTGACGAACGTGGAGTTCCCCGAGGGCTTGGACTCGGTGGACTTGAACCATAACAGGATCTACGGGAGCATTCCGAACCAGATAACGAAGTTGGCGAACCTCCAGTTCTTCAACGTGAGTTATAATAGGTTGTGCGGCGAAATCCCCGTTGGAGGAAATATGGGGCGTTTCGACGAGTACTGCTACCTCCACAACAAGTGCCTCTGCGGAACGCCACTCCCACCTTGCAAGTGATGAAGGAAATATGGTCGATGGCATGGACTCCTGGAATATAAGAACGTTTGTTTCCTGTCAGATTATTTGTTGTAGCAGTAATGTTCGTGAATGAATAAGGAAGGTGGAGTTAAATGCCGATTTGACCAAGAAAAAAAAAAAAAAAAAAAAAGGGGAAACTAATGTCCGGTCCATTCTTTGACCGGACTGTAATGTTTAATCCCTGTTGAACATAACTTTAACAACCGGTCCATACCCATTTCCAATGCATAATAAATTTTCATAAAAAGACCATAATGCCCTTCACCTCCTTCATCTTCATTTTCCCTTTTTTTCCCCTGTTTTGAATCCTATTCCTTCCGAGCCATCCCGTAAGGTCCGCGTGTGCCCATTCCGCTTCCGCATCATCGGCTCCGATCTCCACGCTAAGTGTGACTCCCTCTCCGCCGCCGTCTCCGCCGCCGCCTCCCTTGCCCTCGACCTCCACCGGTGCTTCTTCCCCACCGTCGCCGCCCGTGAGAGAATCCGGAGGAGAAAGGATCTCGGCCGCGCTCCACCGGCCACGTCGCCGAGCCACCGCCGGGCTCGGCACTCTTCCGGCGCCGCTAGCCTCGCGGGAGGAGAAGGAGGGAGGAGAATAAAGAAGAAAGAAGAAGAGGCATCGGGAAGAAGAGAAGAAAAAAAGGAAAAAAAATGAAAAAAAAGAAAAGAAAAGAAAAAGAAAGAAAAAAAGAAAAATAAATAAATGTATAAATGTATAAATAAATAAATATATATATATATGAATGAACGAATAAATAAATAAATAAGATAATAAATTAATATATTTTAATAAAATAAAATAAAAAATAAATAAATAACGACCGGCACTTTTCCTGCGTCGCCGGCGTCGCGGGAGGAGAAGAAAGGAGGAAGGAGAAGAAGGAAGAAAGAAGAAGAAGCTTCGGAAAGGAGAGAAGAAAAAAGAAAAGAAAAAAAGAAGAAAAAGGAAAGAAGAAAAAAAGAAATAAATAAATAAATAAATAAATGCATATAAAAATATATCTATGAATGAACGAATAAAGAAATAAATAAATAATTAAGATAATAACTAAATATATTTCAATAAAATAAATAAATAAATAAATAAATAAATAAGGAGGGAGGAGAAGAAGAGAAGAAAAAAGAAAAGAAAAAAAAGAAGAAAAAGGAAAAAAAAGAAAAGAGAAAAGGAAAGAAAAAGGAAGAAAAGAAGAAAAAAGAAAAATAAATAAATAAATGCATAAATAATTATATCTATGAATGAATAAATAAATAAATAAATAAGATAATAACTAAATATATTTCAATGAAATAAAATAAAAATAAATAAATAAGATGGGAGGAGAAGAATAGAAGAAAAAAGAAAAGAAAAAAAAAGAAAGAAAAGGAAAGAAAAAGAAAAAAAAAGAAGGAAAAGGAAAGAAAAAGAAGAGAAGGAAAGAAAAAGAAGAAAAAGAAGAAAAGAAAAGAAAAAGGAAGAAAAAGGAAAATAATCAGTGAGTGACAGTTAGGTTAGTAAGCTTGGTACACATGTAAGTATGACACATATTTAAGTAATCTTAGCACACGGTTAGTCAATATTTGAACACTTAATCTAGTCTAGCACACGGTTAAATCTTTCTTAACTGTGTGCCGAGAAGATTTAACTATGTGTTAGGTTAGATTAAGTATTCAAATATTGATTAACTGTGTGCCAAGCTTACTTAAATGTGTGCCATGGTATATTACCTGTGTGCCAAACTTCTCTGCACACACTTAAATCTTCTCTGCACATAGTTAAGTGTTCTATGCATCACATTTCTTTCATTCTCTTCGTTTTCTTTCCTTTTTCTTCTTCTTTTTTTCTTTTTTTTTCCTTTCTTCTTTTTCTTTCCTTTTTCTTCTTTTTCTTTCCTTTTCTTCCTTTTTCTTTTATCTTCTTCTTTTTCTTTCCTTATTTGCTTTCTCTTTCCTTTTTTTCTTTTTCTTTCCTTTTTTTTCTTCTTTTTCTTTCCCTCTCTTCTTTTTCTTTCCTGCTTCTTTTTCTTTCCTTCTCTGCATACAGTTAAGTATTCTCTGCATCACACAGTTAAATGTGTGCAGAAAAAACTTAATTGTGTACAGAGAACACTTAACTGTGTGCATCATACAGTTAAGTATTTTTTGTATACAATTAAGTCTTCTCTGTACATACTTAAATCTTTTATTCACACAGTTAAGTGTTCTATGCATCACATTTCTTTCATTCTCTTCATTTTCTTTCCTTTTTCTTCTTTTTTTTTTCTTTTCTCTTTTTCTTTCCTTTTTCTTCTTTTTCTTTCCTTTTCTTCCTTTTGTATCTTCTTCCTTTTCTTTCCTTTTTTTCCTTTTCTTTCCTTTTTTTCTTTTTCTTTCCTTTCTTCCTTTTCTTCTTTTTCTTTCCTTATTTGCTTTTTCTTTCCTTTTTTCTTTTTCTTTCCTTTGTTTCTTCTTTTTCTTTCCCTCTCTTTTTTTTCTCTCCTTCTCTGCATCACACAGTTAAATGTGTGCAAAGAAAACTTAATTGTGTACAGAGAATACTTAACTGTGTGCATCATACAGTTAAGTATTTTTTTGTATACAATTAAGTCTTCTCTGCACATACTTAAATCTTTTATGCACACAGTTAAGTGTTCTATGTATCACATTTCTTTCATTCTCTTCATTTTCTTTCCTTTTTCTTCTTCTTTTTTTTCTTTTTTTCTTTTTCTTCTTTTTCTTTCCTTTTTCTTCTTTTTCTTTTCTTTTTCTTCTTTTTCTTTCCTTTTCTTCCTTTTTCTTTTATCTTCTTCCTTTTCTTTCCTTTTTTCCTTTTCTTTCCTTTTTTTCTTTTTCTTTCCTTTTTTTCCTTTTCTTCTTTTTTTTCCTTATTTGTTTTTTCTTTCCTTTTTTTCCTTTTCTTTTCTTTTTTTTCTTCTTTTTCTTTCCCTCTCTTCTTTTTCTCTCCTTCTCTGCATACAGTTAAGTATTCTCTACATCACACAGTTAAATGTGTGCAAAGAAAACTTAATTATGTATAGAGAACACTTAACTGTGTGCATCATACAGTTAAGTATTTTTTGTATACAATTAAGTCTTCTTTGCACATACTTAAATCTTTTATGCATACAGTTAAGTGTTCTATGCATCACATTTCTTTCATTCTCTTCGTTTTCTTTCCTTTTTCTTCTTCTTTTTTTTTTCTTTTTCTTCTTTTTCTTTCCTTTTTCTTCTTTTTCCTTCTTTTTTCTTCTTTTTCTTTCCTTTTTTCCTTTTCTTCTTTTTTTCCTTATTTGTTTTTTCTTTCCTTTTTTCCTTTTCTTTCCTTTTTTCTTTTTCTTTCCTTTTTTTCTTCTTTTTCTTTCCATCTCTTCTTTTTCTCTCCTTCTTTGCATACAGTTAAGTATTTTCTACATCACACAGTTAAATGTGTGCAAAGAAAACTTAATTGTGTACAGAGAACATTTAACTGTGTGCATCATACAGTTAAGTGTTTTTTGTATACAATTAAGTCTTTTCTGCACATACTTTAATCTTTTATGCACACAGTTAAGTATTCTATGCATCACACAGTTAAATTAAGTATTTTCTGTACATAATTAAGTCTTCTCTGCACACACTTAAATCTTCTCTGCACACAGTTAAGTATTCTCTATACATAATTAAGTCTTTTCTGCACATACTTAAATCTTTTCTGCACACAGTTAAATGTTCTATACATCACACAGTTAAGTTGAATATTCTATGCACACAATTAAATATTCTCTGCACATACTTAAATCTTTTCTGCATATAGTTAAGTGTTCTATGCACAGTTAAGTATGTGCAGAGAACACTTAATTGTTTACAAAGAACACTTAATTGTGTGCATCACACAGTTAAGTGTGTGCAGAGAAGACTTAATTGTGTGCATCACACAGTTAAGTGCTCTCTGTACACAATCAAGTCTTATTTGCACACACTTAAATTTTCTTTTTCTTTTATTTTCTTATGTTTTTTTTTCTTTTCTTTTTTCTTTCTTTTTTCTTCTTTTCTTTTTTTTCTTTTCTTTTTTTCTTTTTCTTTCCTTTTCTTCTTTTTTTCTTTTCTTTTTTTTTCTTCTTCTCTTCTTCCTTTCTTCTTCTTTCTTCCGGCGGCGCCGGAAAGGGGTCGAGCCGTGGCGGCCCCCTTTCTCTTTTTTTTCTTTTATTTATTCATTCATTCATTCATTTATTTATATTTATTTATTTATTTATATATTTATTTATTTATTTTTCTTTTTTTTTGTCTTTCCTTTTCTTTTTTTCCTTCTTCTTTCTTCTCTTCTTCCCTCCTTCTTCTTTCTTCTTTTTTCTCCTCCCGCGAGCCGGCGGCGCCGGAAGGGGGCCACGGGAGGGGGCGGGGCCGCCGTCGGCGGCGGCTGGCCAGCGGAGAACACCTCTCCTCCCGCGAGGCTGGCGGCTCCGGAAAGGGGCTGGGCCGCGGCGGACGCGGGAGGAGGGCGGGCCGCGGCCGGTGACGGCCGCAGGAGGGGGCTCGTGAAGGGGCGCGGCCGTGGGAGGGGGCTCGAGAGGGGGCAAGCTTGGGCTGGCGGCGGTCGCGGGAAGGAGCTCAGGTGGGGGTGGAATGTGGGCCATGGCGGCCGCAGAAGGAGGCCGTGGGAGAGGGCTTGACCGTGGCGGCTTTATTTATTTATTTATTATAATTATTTTATTTTATTAGAATATATTATTTATTCATTCATTTATTTTTATTTATTTATTTATTTATTTATTTATTTATTTATTTTTCTTTTCTTTCTTTTTTCTTTCCTTTTCTTTTTTTTTCCTCCTCCTTTTTTCTTCTCTTCTTCCCTTCTTCTTCTTTCTTCTTTTTTCTCCTCCCGCGAGCCGGCGGTGCCGGAAGGGGGCCGAGCCGTGGCGGCCGTTGGAGGGGGCCGCGGGAGGGGGTGGGGCCGCCGTCGGCGGCGGCTAGCCAGCGGAGAACACCTCTCCTCCCGTGAGGCCGGCGGCTCCGGAAAGGGGCTGGGCCGCGGCGGACGCGGGAGGAGGAAGCGGCCGGCGACGGCCGCAGGAGGAGGCTCGTGAAGGGGCGGGGGCATGCCTGGCGGCACGGCCGTGGGAGGGGGCTCGGGAGGGGGCAAGCCGGGGCTGGCGGCGGTCGTGGGAGGGAGCTCAGGTGGGGCGGAACGTGGGAGGGGGCTCGGAAGGGAGCGAAGCCGCGGTAGGGGGCTCGGGAGGGGGCGAGCTAGGGTCGGCGGCGGCCGCGGGAGAGAGCTCGGGCGGGGACAGGCGGGGATGGGTAGTGGTCGCGGCGGCCATGCATTTTTTTTCTTGTTCTTCTCGGAATGTTAGATCAAAAGGGGCAAGGGCATTTTTGGTATTTTTTGAAAAAAAAGAAAGAAGCTAAGGGACCGGGAATTAAAGTTGGTGGAGATACCGGACCAAAGGTTTTAAGACCGGTCAACAGGGATTTTTTGTTATAGCACGGTCTTTTGAAGGGTGGGGAATTAATTACCCAAAAAAAAAATAAGGAAGGTGGTTCGAGAGAATAACTCATGAAGCTGAAATAACTTTTTAAATGATAAGATTTCCGAGGTCTCCTTTTGAATAAAGAATTTAATGATTAAGTTACCATCAAGTGCGATATTGACTACTACGGTGGTTGGTCGCTTTTCGAATCCTGTTTGCCGTGGTATTGGCAATATATAGCACCTTGTTTGGCTTGCGACGAACAAATGGACCTTTGGAGAGAGAGCCACCCGAATGGTAGTGGAGAGAGCACCCGAGTGGTAGTGGAGAGAGCGCGGCTACCGGTGATGGAGGTCTCTCAAACAAGCTATTTGGATAGATCTTTGATAACTCGAGGTATCTGGAGCTCTACTTCTACTCATTAAGCATCCTGTATAGTGTTTTTCATCAGAAAGCCTCCATCATCGAGTTTTCTCAAAGTTAACTTCGATGGTTGCGTCCTGCAGAATGGAGAGAGAGGTGGTGCGGACTTTGTTGTTAGGGGCCCGGACTCCAAAGTGATTGTTGCTAGGAGTTACCAGCTCTTTGACACCTCCATACCAGGGGCGGAGCTAAGAGCAGCCTGGTATGGACTGAGTTTTGTGCGGCGTGCGTTGCAGACCAAAGATATTCTCTTGGAGGGTGATTCGGCGACGGACATTAAATGAATTCTACAGAAATCAGGTGGGGTCGATGATCACCACCCACTGTTGAGAAACATCTGAGCCATGTTGGGTGATGGGATACTTATCCTGGCGAAGCATGTGTTCAAGAAGGCGAATGGAGATGCAAGCTTTCTTTGTCGCCAACCATTCAAGAAACCACCTATGGGTGCAAGAGGCGGACGTACTTAGGTTCTCCGTGATATACTGATTTTTGACTTTTTTGGTTGTATTCGTTATAATACTTCCGTTT
Organism: Phoenix dactylifera; assembly: GCF_009389715.1. Classification (NCBI taxonomy): domain Eukaryota; kingdom Viridiplantae; phylum Streptophyta; class Magnoliopsida; order Arecales; family Arecaceae; genus Phoenix; species Phoenix dactylifera. The sequence goes on from NW_024068240.1 coordinate 17,728, forward strand.
CAGCAAAATAAATAAATAAATAAATAATTAGTTTTTAAAAATAATATAATCAGATGTAATATAATTAAAAATAGAAGAAGGCAAAGGGCAGGGAGGATGGGACTAAGGCTGTTGTCTCTCTTTTTTATCTCTTTCAGTTCCAATTAAATAAAGATGAGCAAACAGCACCAACTCCCCGACCAGCTAACACGAGAGTGAAGAAGGAGATCTAACTCTCCCAGAAGCTCACGTGGCCGGGATAGAGCGTCTCAACCAAACCATCGTCTAAAAATAGCATTTGGAATTTTATCCGGGATAATGCGGGTTAAAACTCCTTTTAAACTTATTCCAAACGTGGTTTTAAGTTTCCAGCCCTTGCCTGGGCCCGACTAGTCCTACCCATTGTATCCCATTGTCAGCTTAGAAATAATCAACAAAGAACTCATGATCATTGCAAAATATGAATTCCAACTCCCTCTTTTTCCTGATATATTACACTAAACACCTGAGCTTCTTAAGGGCGTCTCCTGCGGAAAAGGAACCAACAGTACTGGGAGTGCATCTGCATGCATATGTATATGTGGTGCCAATCTGAATCAAGTTAATACATACCTTTGGCTATCTCCTGCATGACGAGCGCATCAGATATTGAAATACGAGCGAACAACCACAACGCATGATAAATTGGCACCACATCATATTGAAAATAGCATGTCGGCAAACAGCAACCTAACAACTGAAAAAGACATGAAATCCAAATGTAACATACGTACAAAATGTGCTTTGTGTTTGGCCATGAAGATATTGTTATGCAAAAACCTTTTTAGGCGTATGTGTGCAGGTCATTCGTGTATAAGACTTGCATATTTGCCTGTGCAACTTAATTATACAATAAAAACAAATATTGCTGTTGTGGTTGAAATTTGGCCTGAGGGTGACCACGCTGGAGGAAGCCAAGAAGATGCCGGTTGGGACGGAGAAAGGGAGCCACCTTCTGCAGTCCGGGATACCCGCACAAAGTCTTGGCCGGAGATTCCGGCGAAGACCCTCCGATGACTAAGTTAGCCGGGCCTTTTGAGAGGTTTCTTAGTGCCTTTGATGGCCTCTTATGGCTTAAGAATGCTTGTAATAGCTTACTGAAGGCCTTTCCCTACCTTCTTTTTATAAGGTGAGGGTCTGGGTCGTTATCTGAAGTCTCGGGCTGAGCTGTGAATAGCTGGCTATTAGTTGAAGGCGTCATGAATCACGGAGATCAATCCGCATGCGGAGGATTCAGGAGATATCTTTCTAGATTTGTTCTGAGGATCCACAGGATCTTCGATGAAGATTCGGAGTATGGCTCTTGGCAGGTCTGGCAGAGTATGTCTCTTGGCAGCAAGCACAGCTGGAGCAGCAAAGCATGGTCCTTGGTTGGCACGTCAAGCAAGCAATGATTCGTAGAAAGAGGCTGGCGAGGCTGGGATGTTCGGCTACATGTGGGGACGTACGTAGGCGCGCGCACAGGTGTAGCTGCGGGCGAGGTCGAGCAAGCTTGGAGGCTGCGGCATATGCTTGGCGAGGTCGGCTCGGCCATCGGTGGGGGCTTAGGTCGGCCTGGCCTCTGGTCGAGGTTGGCTCGGCTTTCGGGGCGTTCAAGGTCGGCCTAGCTCTCAGCGGGACCGATGTCTGGTCTGCTTGGCTCTGAGGTCTGCTCGACAGAAATTGGGTGGTTCCATGCTACAGCAGGACGATCCATTTTGCTTTCCATCAGTTGCTAAAATATATTGCTATCATTGTTAGGCAGTACAAAAAAAAAAAGGCAAAAAAAAAACTAAAGGATCGATATCAGAACTTGCACCATCTTTCCGATATCCGTAGCATGTTTTAGTGGAACAAAACAGAATGACGAAGTCATTAACTAATCATTTGACCGTCAAAGCTTAAGCCTAGGGGGAATGAATAAAAAATATGTATTATGATTAATACTCTCCTTCACATAGGATAATACATGTGGAAACTGCACCTCGTGCAAAATAATAGATGGATTTATAAATAAATAAAAAAAAGGAAATTCGAACTTATGATCTCTAGTAATCTAAGCTATGATATCAATTTAACTGGCCACTTGGTCTCAATAATTTAAGCTACAAATAATGAATCCATAATGTTTATCATTAAACCAAAGAGCAGAAAAAGCTTTCACAAAAATACAACATCAGTCAAGAATTTTCCTTGACTAAGAAATTTAAGTATATGACCACGACTAAAAGTTTACATGAATTTTTGCTCATATATCTCTACAAATTTGATTTATTATTTGTCCATCAATATTCCTATTTGCACATATTTCTCAATTCAACCTATTTTCTAGATAATATTGTCTCTATCATATTCCTGGCTGATGGTATTAGTAAATAACTAGTTGAAGTATAAAATTATTTTATCGTTGTTTTGCATAGAGTGCCCTTGAAAAATTTTAAAACTTTGAGAGAGAGAGAGAGAGAGAGAGAGAGAGTGGTTTGGACATTCCGCACCAGAGTTATTTAAAATCTCTTTTCTTGAATATATATATATATATAAGTTAATTATGTTTTGATCTATTGATAGCAATGCTACCTTATAAATGTCTTAGTCGATATAAAAGAAATTATGCCCTATACCACATGCACCATATGGCATTGTACCGTACCAATTATCTCATCTCGTTTCTTACGCTGAGCTTGTTAATTGGTCTACAAGAACGATATAAGGTGGTTGGCTGCGGTGCATACATGCATGATGTTGAGTATAATTTTTTCCAGTATAATCTAAAGCATGGCTAGTCCTTCTAACTTTTTCCACCCTTCTAAACTAGCGTGGCCTCTTGCAGGTTAAAATATGGAGAGACGTTTTGAGGATAACGATCCAGTCGGGCTCGGCAACCGTGAGTTTCCCGAGATATGGAAAGAAAACACGTTTGCCATTATTGCATGCTGCGTGGTCCTCTAACTAGCTGCGAACCATCATCCAAATCAACCAATCGCCTTCTAGAACTAGAATTCTTGCCATCAAGATACAGTCGGTCAGTCAAACCAATCAAATAACTCAGCCCCCGTCCAACCTCGTGTGCCTACCTAACTGCGTTCCCAGACCGGACCCAACACCATGGTTCACCGCATGGAACATCCTCCTGATTCTATACAATTAAATTGTCAAGCGCAAATCGTACCTCCCTGAGACCCAGTAGCAACCTACCACCAGGTCGACCGCTGCAAAAATTATGCGCGTTCTCCGACTCTATTGCAGGCTCCAGCGCGTATCCATATATGCATGTCGTTTTGGACCGTTCCGTTCGCGTGGCCAACCTTGCACCACCTTTTTTTTTTTTTTTCCCTCAAATGCACTTGCTGCCGCAATCCTTTACCCATCTCCCTTTGGGATAGGATGCGCCCACCGGCACACACCGATTGACCGGACCGCCCATTTTTTTTTTTTCTTTTGCTAAAACAGATGGATCATATCTGATGAGTATGGATGCACCCAATAAAATCAAAAATCAGAATACCTCAAAAAGCTAAGGACAACTCTCCATCACCAACCCACAAGATACTACTGGAGTAACTGGCTACATAAGCAATCGTTCAATCCGCAACCCCATTAGCTTCATGAAATACATGTTTGGCCTGAAAAGCCCCTCCATTTCTCGCCATCGCCGACATCCGCTACCTCTATAACCTCGATCGTACGACCTCCCCAACTTGGTTGGCCCCATTAATTCTCCCTGTCTTATCCAAGCTCAAGAACATCTGCTTCTCCGTGCTCAAAACTAAAACAAAAATAGATTTTTTCGACCATAATCTTCCGATGCTATAAAAAAAATCCATAATTTAGTTGCTACATACTAGCATTGGTATATTACGACGCTTAAAAGCATCAAAACTAAAATAATTACAAATTAAACTAAGATGCGTCGTCGAAAGTCAATATTAAGACGATTTTTATAAGTGTTATCAGAAGCCATTAGATAGAAATGAAGGAGATGAGACAGAGCAGTCTGTATATGTATTGTATAGGTTTGTCCCTCCTTAAGTAAATAACTACATCTATTTAAATATTTTAGATAATTATCATAAATTTTTGTATAATGATTTTCGTGTTTTTAATTTCTGAATTTTCTATTTTAAGATAAAATAGTGTTAAAAAAATAATATAATAGTAGTTTACCAAACAAAAAAAGTAATATAATAGTATGTTGCGTTTATGTAGCATCTTCCGCACGGTTTATTGATTGTTGTTCGACGATTTTTGTTCGGATGTTTCAGTTTGGAATAAGCGGGGTGTATTGGTGAGGGCATAATTGCAGGGATTACTATTAATGCAATGTCAGAACAAAAATCTATTTCCATTCCACTCCACAGCAATCCTCGCTCTCCAAAATTTATGCAAATAGTAAGCAATAAGCAATCAATATGTGTTTATGAAACTTCAAGCTAAAACGCACATATCAATTCATAATCAATTGATTTAATTACCAGTCCTTGCAAGGCAGCAATGTTGTTATGCTGGGCTGGGCCTAGAAGCCTATATCCGAGAAAGATTTGGCCCGGTCTTGAACCTTCATCTTAGACCTCCAACCATAAGCTTTTTCTGTTTTCAGCAATCATATAAATTTTCATCTACCAAGCTAAAGTTTTTACGTGCCTTCCCCACCATTTTTTTTTCTTTCATCATCAACCTAGTCGACACTTTTTTTTCTTGCATATGTGTGCGTGCGGGCTTAGAGAACCAATACGACCATGGTTGTATGGTGATGAGAACAAAGGAGGGAGGATTATTCAAAGAAACAAGAATACAAGAGAGAAGTTGGTGGTACCCATGGAGGTTAGCTTCTAATAGTGATCGAATATATCAACCATTATAGTGCAAATTACTCAAGTTTTCAGCTTTGGTCCCTAGGCCTTTTGCTTGAATTGAAGCATTGACATATATTAGGTGCTTCATATATATCCACTTCTTCAACAAAATAATTAATCTCAATCGGGAGTGCATTGGCATCTTCACGCTTTATATATCTCGTCTTCACCAACATTGGAGATTCGTTTCTTAAAAAAAAAGGGCAAATTATCATAATGCAAATGCAGAATTCTTGGATAGGTGACTGGTTCTACATCTTCTGCTTGGTATCACATTTCCATCACCTATATACTCGCTTAATTATTTTTTTAAATAACACCTAGTTCAACTCTCTTCTCGTTGGAAGATAGAAAACATGAGAATTGCAACAATCGACAAGATAAATTCATTCGATTACATGATAAAAACTTATTCAAATGAGAATCATTTCATTCATGTCTTATTCGATATGCATCATAACTAATAAATTCTTTTCTTTTCTTTTTTTTGCTAAAACGGATATTTTATATAACACGGATATGAATACATCCAGTAGAATCTGCAACCAAAAGGTCCTGGAATGCACCGGGCAAATCATCCTCACCAACCCATAGGATTCCTAACTAATAAATTCTTAAGATCATTTTCATGCCCAAAAAATATTGGAATATGTACTGATTCAATTTTTCAATTACTTTTTCATCCCTTCTTGTTCTAGAATCGCAGTCACAGGATGATATAGGTTCATTGCACGATACCTATAGCCTGTGAATCTCATTCGACATGCATTTGCTCAAGCCTGGTGTGGCCCAAAGAGTAAATCATTTTATTAGTCTGGCCCAGTAAACACATAGCGGACATAATGCATGCAACTAGGCAGGAAAGCAGTGTGGTCCTTAGCTCCTAGTTTGTCCCTTTGGACTCTCCTTCCCTAGCTTCTATAATATATATATCTTTTATTAAACCTTATACAAAATTTTGAAAAAATTGATGAGAGGGCCCATGAAAGTGATATCATCCAGATCCATTTCCATATCCGAATATATCCAAATATGGATAGAAATTTGAGTATCTGCTTAATATCCATATTCATATCCATATCTCTTAAAGAAAAATAGATATGGATGTGAATAGATAACTATTCGATCTGTATCCGAATATCTAATTCTATTTATAATACTATTTAATTTTATATGACACTCATAAACTTCTAAGAAAAATAAATGACTATATTAATATTACTATTAACTTATTTTATCGTCCACTTAGTATTATCTTTGATTATGTGGTCATAAAATTTAATTATTCAATTTATAATCTATTTATATCCATACTTTCCATACTCGATTTGTATTTTAATCCATCTAAAACAAATATAAATATAAATTTTTGCATCTAAGCAATATTCGTATCTATATTTATACCTAGTAGTCATTTAGAAATCCATGGGAGGCTTACAATCCATAGGTTTGCAATCCATGGGAGAAGACCTAGATTTCTTTTGCTTGGTGAGACAGGGAGGCTTGGGTGGCCCAGAGTAGTGAGGCACGGAGGGAACAAAACAACAAGCGCGTTAGTCCAAATCCACGCGGCATGCGTGCATCGTGCCATCTCTCTGCCGCTCGTACCATAGCCATGCTTTCCGCTGGCAAAACAAGGATGCCTTGTAAGCATTTCCTCGATAACCTAAATCACACTTGAGGAGTACCAACCTTCTTAAAGATTGAACCTTACAGCAAGCTCTAAACCTACCACCAACCAGATGCCGCACCTCTTGTTACTCCACGTGGTAGTTTCCGAGAGTAACGCCGATCTCGGCCATGTGAAGTGAGATCCTAGCCACGGTCACAAGTCTGGCATTTGGCGCAATCCAGCCAGCATCAAATACTAAGTGTTAAAAAGAATTGCCAAAAGTTCTGAAAGCAACAAGTAGTTATAAATTATAACGGATATATTAAAAAAGAAAGCAAGACAATATATATAATAGTGAAGAACCAGAAACACCATGAACGTCGAAAGTTAGCATTATTAATTTGTCGTATGCAATTCTTTTGTTGAACCATTCATGAAGAGAGAATGGTTTGCGATTAGTTAAGAAAAGTTGAATAATTTGGTTTTAAATATCAGGAAGTAAGCCTTTTGTCTTTAAATTAATATAATCTTACTTGTGTTGCGTTTGGTTAAACAATAAAAAAATAGAAACAGCAAAAGTTATAACTGCCATAGCTTGTAAGCTATTCTAAAAGAAAAATATGTAAAAATTGAGATGGTAGACCAGCTATAGAATTCCATAATATTGTTTCGATATGGTTGACTGCATAAGATGCCATCCAATCTGTTGATATGTACAAAGGACAAGAATGCAGTCAACAGAAGCTGATTACTCATATTTACGAAAAACGAAAATTCTTCATTGAAGACCAACAGTTACAATAATCTATCTCCATCATGATAAATTTTCGAAGATTATCCTAGCTAGCTGTCCAAGACTATAGATCTGTTGAATATATTAAGGAAGCGTGTGTGCGACCTAAAACATCATCACAAACATATTATACATATAAGATATACAGAATCCACAAGACTTGTGTGACCTAATCGTTGGTTTATTTTCTTTAAGAATTTGGATTTGAGGAGGCATTCAAATCTTAATGTGAACTACAACTCTACAAGCCCAATACTGTGATATACGAACTTAAAATGCAACGGCTCAGATGATCCCGGGAGAATCTTTAACCGCTGGACCTCTGACCTTCCAGTACTCGTGCTAGTCTTTTCGTTTTGTTTTATTTCTACCAGCTCATGCTGGTGAGAGTTCACGCTCCAGGGTTCACTCCTCGAGGTCAAACTACGGTGCAGCCCCGTCGCAGAATCCACTAAAAGTGGATCACCAAACCGAGAGCACTAACTCCACACAATGGACGGCTGAGATTTGATTCACCTAGCGCGGAAGTCACAAAAAATGTATCTGACAATTTTAGGCATTCTGATTCGACGGATGCTATCAATTTCCTATTCTGTTGACGGACCAGATCAACTTTCCTGACTGGAGCGGACCAAACATTTAAAGTTAGATGGGCCGACCCCGGTCAACGGCGCATAGAAATTTCTACGCGGAGCGAAAAAAGAAAACCGGCGATGGGGCTGGAGCGCGGAAGGACACGTTTCCAGGAAGCCCATACAGATATTTTTATGCGGACGGTCGTACTGAATTGGTTCATTGAGCAACCCTGAAAGGGCAATTTCGTCATTGAGAATTTTTTAAATTATCTTAAATGTTCGAAAATACTATTTTTGTTAAGAAAACCGGCTTTAGTTTCCGTAAATCTGCCGCAATATCGGGAATTAGTCCCAAATCCTGGATATAAACCCAAAGTGGCTTTTAGCGGAAAAAGTTTAATAAATTAAAATAACTACAATGACCATTGTACCCTCATGGGGCTGTTCGTTGAACCCCGCCAACAATTTTATCAAGTCTCTTCCACCAATCTGTGGTACACGGAGGAACACGAATTTTGATGTAAAAATCAAGCCATCCATTTTATCTTCATTAATATTTAATATTTAATATTTAATTTAATATTCATCTATTTAGGCTGGCAAACTGCAGAAATATCTCCTCTCCACTGCTCTTTTTTGTTCTCCTTCTTTCGCTTCTTCTGCTTTGTTTGCTCGTGCTCCCATAGCCCATTGGAGGCCAGATGCTGGAGCTTTATTCCCTCGAATCCTTCCGTCTTCATTGAAATCTATACCCCTCTATCCTTCCTCTCTGATCTGGGTTTTGCTTGGTTCATCCAAAGACCAGTCTTTTAGCCATCACATCCCCCTCTTTCTGCAGCCAGAGTTTTCAAAATCTGATTTTTTAAATGTTTTCTAACTCTGTTTTCTCTCAAATCGAGTAGATTTTGAGGAATGGGATATCAGGGACCGCCGAAGAGGAGAGAGTAGTTTCATCTGAGGTCAGTAACAGCATTTGGTTCTCCCACTTACTTTTCCATCCAGGCGTTTCATTTTGTCCTTCTTTTTGGCGTTTATATGATAAAGTTGAATCTTTTTTTCCTGTCTTTGGTTTTTTTTGGGGAGATTTTAAGGGTTCTTCACGCTTTTAGTCATGTTTTTGGTAGAGTTGACGCTGGCTTTTTTTTGTTTGTTTTATCTTTGGAAAAGACTTAAGCATGGGCACTTCCAAAAAGTGATCTTAGCTGGCGTTTTTGTTGCTTATTCCTAATGGGTTTCTTCAATGATTTGATTTTTTTGATCAAAGATGAGGTTTTTGTGTTTCAATGTTTAGTCCTTGGATCTTATCTTTCTTCTCTCTAGTTTAGGATTTATGTTGGCACTGATTTGCTTCCTTTGCTTCGATTAAAAGGAGGGATTTCTATGATCTTTCAAGAGTGATTTTTATGGGTTCTTCAGTTTTGCTCATGGTGATGCTAATGAAGAAGTTAAAAATTTCATTCCTTCTCGGGGTCTCTGTAGTTTCGTGGGTTCAATATTCGAAAAATCCTTATTCTTCAATGACTGTTTCTTCTTTGGGATTATCTACTACCATATAGTATCTTCAGAAAACTTCATATGTTATATTTTTTGAAATGGAAATCTGGATGCTTAATTACAGTCTGTTTTTAGGATTGTCTATAACCTATCAATCTTACATGAACCTTCTTTTTTCTTTCCGAAATCTAATATGTGCCCTAACACAATCTAATAGTATTTGATAATATTGTCATTTTAAATATAACTGTTCTTGTTTGTTATGGGTTTCCTTGTTGCATCTTTTATTAGTTTAGAGATCTTGTTTTAGTTCATGCCTTAATAGTTTACAAGTCCATGAGACTGAATCGACCTTTTGCTCAATTACCTTGTAGATTTGCTGTTGGTTATAAATATTTTGCAGTGTTTAAGTTAATTGATGCTTGGTTTCATTTTAAGTTTGCTTGATTTCATTTTATTTCCATTGCAGCTTCTATGATTGTTTGAGTTTTCTCTATTTGTAAATTTTGGATTAATGGGTAGAGGCAGAGGAAAGGGGAAGAAATTAACTATAGTAACAAGCCACGAGGATCCAGGGAGTGGTGATGAAGAAGTGCTTCCTGCCTATAAGAGGAGGGGGAGGCCACAAAAGCCTTTAAAAGATGACATCGATGAAGAGGAAACTGAGAAGATTGAAGAAGAAGAAGGAGATGATGTGAAACCTTCTGCCTCGACCAAAGATACAAAAGGCACAGCTGTTGAGAATGGGAAGAAGAGGAGGAGGTATTCACAAGTAAAAGAAAACTATGATTCAGTCCTGGAGGAAAACAGTGCTGGGGTGAGATCCAACAATGAGGAGTCGACTAGGCCTAATGGTTTTCGGCCAAATGGAAGCCGGCGAAAGAGCAAGCCTCGACGGGCTGCTGAAGCCGGAGTTGAATTCAAGTGAGATTTGCAACAGTAGGTTTTTGGGTTTTCCATCATCCCATCGCCAGATATATCATGCATCTCAGAGTCCCTAGTGGTTTACCTTTTCTTTTCCATGTTCTTTTCTACTTTGCTTTTTATCTCATTTTGTCCATGAATGAACTGAACTGGGAGGGCAGGGTCTAAATATGCTGTTTTATAATTTTCTTTGGCACCATAAAGCTGATATAAGGTACTTGCTTTAGCTCAAATGCAATTTCTCTGTCCTGCAGAATTATAAGCACAAAGTTTTCTTATCTGTGCCTTGTTTTATTTCTTTTACTGTTACTATTTTGTCTTAGCTACCTGCTTTTTATCCAATGAATTGTAGCAACGTGGTTCATCCAAGAGACTCCTCTCTTCTGCAATAGTTTGCGTACCAGTGTTTTGCGGTTCTCTAATGATATATAGTCTTTTTTTCAGTTTTCTAGATATGATGTTCTCGTGATGCTTATCTTTAATTGCAGCTATTTTGCTTGCTTTATAGTACTTTAGAGATGGCTGCTGCTGTATTCTTCTGGTCCTCTTTGTTGTATCAGTTTTTGCACAATGTGGTAACTTTAAAGAACATTCAAGGGCACTAATGCCCTTCTTACTGAGGTTTTGAGGTGATTCTTTTTCATGCTGTCCATTTGAAAGCAAACCTCAAGATGCCATTTGGAAAATTCTAAAACATCTGTAGCATATATTAATACCCATTGTTTGAATTGTTTAATGATCAAAATGAATTCTTCGTATCCCCACAACTCTTGTACCAAAGGGTATTGTTACCATGTATCATATAGATGTGACTGAGACTGCTTCTTCTGTCGATTAGTATTTTACTCTGTTCCTTGCTGTTTCATTTGGATCTGCCATGCTTGCACCTTGTTTGTCTATGTTGCAAGTCATTGAAATTTTAATGCATGCTAATATTTAGCTTCATTCTGCAATCTTTTCTCTAAGCTTCTCTATGGCTTTTGGTATATTTCTTTTAGTTTTCTTTGGCATTTCTAAGAAGCAAGCGATCACCTATTTGCTTATCTTTCTCTATTTATATCTGGTAAATAAGTTTTATTTATTTTAAGTTAACTAGATCATCATGGAGCCAGAGATATAATGTCATATACCCTACTTCTGTTATATCTAGATTCATGTATGTTAGAACCTAGTCACTACTTTCAGCTGTAGTGGCAATAATGTAAATATTTTAATGTGGGCCTAAACTACAACATGTTGCATATCAATGTATGCCATTTGGACCTCTTTGTAGGTACTAACACATTTATATTTCAAATGTAGGAACCATTGCAAGGATCTCTAGAACAATTACATAGTCTAGAAATGGTTAGTAATAATGTAATACTGCCTTTGGCTGCACTGTGTTAATTATCATCCTTCCCTGTTTGAGAGAAGGCTGGTGTTTTGCAAGATGCCTCACTATGGTGAAAGGAATGCTATTTGTGTTCTCATGCATTGAAATTCATTGTGGTAATCCATAAAGAAATAGCTTGATTTTACTGCTTACTGAATTTATAAGTAGTAGGTGCCATCTTGTACATGTTCCTCGGTTTGGGTTTGAAGTGATGGAACTCTTGTAAACATGAAAATGGTCTCTTCTTTCTGATCCCGTTTTTAATATAGCATGGGAATCTGTTCACACAGAAACTGCTATTTTTCTTCAAATCAATTGAAATGCTAGATAATATTATGAAATTTAAATCCTAGGTTCTAGAGTTAAAGGTCTCTGCGATAGTTTTGCTCTATTTATCAGAAAAGAGAAAGTACTGCACTTGAGGGCAAGTGCTTAATGAAGTCTAGCAGTAGTCTACCTCTGATACTTTAGCCCTTTCGTTCAAAATAACATAGCTGATCCGATCTCATTATTGTAGCCTGTAAATTTTGATTGCCCAATATCATATAGAATAATGTTTATCAAAGAGAACCTACTTCTTAGTAAGCTTAGTAAGCTAGTGTTTCAGAAAGTATTTACAACTTGCCTAGAGTTTGCACTCTTATACTGCATGCAACAAATCTTTAGTCAAAAGCACTCACCATGCAACCCTTGATAATTTTTGGAGTGTAAGGATACCCTCTTTGAGTTGGTTGTCATTGTCTTGTAATTACGATAGTATTCTTGGATCTTTTATTAACAGCTCATGGAGTGGCAATTCTTAAGTTAGGAGCATGAATATTGTCTTGGTACCTAAGTACATTTCCATTCTGATTTAATTTGTAACACACATTTTTCCTTTCCCTGTTTGTCACATGTGTAAAATGTGTACATGTCCATGCCTCATTTTATGCAACAAAAAGAAATGTGACTTTGTTAGATTTAAGTGCCAGTCTTGATGGCACAATACTTACCATGCAATGCCAGTCTGGCAAGCCACTGGATGCGAAATCTCAACCCTTGATTAAATGAGTTGTATCCTAATTCTCTTGCTTTTTCTCTCTGCCAAATTGCTCATTTCTCTTTGCAGGTCTGGATGACTTGGTTTGTACCTTGTAGTAGTTTGTTTAACCAAGTAACTTAAAGAAACTTAACTTGCTGAAACCAATATGGTGACTGTATTTTAGGTAGAAGAAGGTCATTCTGTTTGAAGTGGAAGAAACTGATTATTATCTGATTAAGTTGAAACATAACCTGCCTTTCTTCTTGAAAGAATAATATTGATTGCTATATCCAGGGCGTATGAGTGTTCATTATTTTGCAAGTTAAAACTAATGCCTTCCTTTTTCCACATTTCTCTATTTGCATTCTAACCTACCAATCTCTATGGTCATGAAAGCTTCAAGAAGTATTGACTGTACAATCTATCTGGGGGATTATCTATTATCATTCTCATCTAGACCAAGCAAACCGTCATGAAATCCTAACAATGTCTTGGTCTACCATAAACACTGCAGGGGAATGCATCTAAGTATGCATGCTATATTGGGATGTCAATAACTTAGATTTCAATATGAATCTTCCTTTTTGAGTTTATTTGTGATATAGACCTGTTTTGTTGTGTGAAAGCACTATGCTGCAACCTGCACTTGTCAAGATGCTTTCATGTTGCCTTGCCCAACATATATTTTGGTATACATTGACTGTACAATCTGTCTGGGGGATTATCTATTATCATTCTCATCTAGACCAAGCAAACCGTCATGAAATCCTAACAATGTCTTGGTCTACCATAAACACTGCAGGGGAATGCATCTAAGTATGCATGCTATATTGGGATGTCAATAACTTAGATTTCAATATGTATCTTCCTTTTTGAGTTTATTTGTGATATAGACCTGTTTTATTGTGTGAAAGCACTATGTTGCAACCTGCACTTGTCAAGATGCTTTCATGTTGCCTTGCCCAACATATATTTTGGTATACCTCTCTTGAGTTTGTTATTGAGGGATAGATGATTGCTGAATATTTAAGTATCACTAAAACATAATTGAAAAAACATATCTAGATTCAGAAAATCGCTCCTGATGAACTTACGCTTTAACCAAACTTGCATATGAATCATTGCCTGTGTTTTCCTTTTTGTTTCTCTTTGATATAATTTGTTCGATAGTCGACAAAGTGCCTTGCAGTAGTTGGACAGTGGGAACGGAAGGAAGATATTTCAATAATAGAGGGAGGATTACTTGACGTAGTGGTTTTAAGCGATTAGATGCAATGCCCAAAAACCCAATATATGATACAAAGTATAGCAAAGAAATCACAGGAAAGGTTTAGAAATATACCCAAGTTATGATAGAAACCAGAAAGATACTAATCGTTCATCTAATAATCATATATTGAGTTGGACCAAAAAGATAGAATGAAAATGCAGAAATAGCTTAGGTGAAGGAGGAGAACCAGAAGTATAGACCACATTACACACAAGAAGAGTAAGCCATATATCCTTCCTTTAGATGGTGAAATCAAAGAAATAGATTGGGTAAATCTTATGCCCGTTGATGACTTCATTACAGGAACCTCAATAGGGGATAATGCATGCGTATTCTTGTTTACACCACATTCATATTGATGACTGTGACCATTATACCGATCAACAAGAGGCCTCAGAAGGTCATCCAGTATAAGATTGAATAGTAGTAAGTCTTTTAAAGGGACATCTTGTGCAGGCTGAAATAAGAGTTTCTGGAAAGGTTGTAACCTTCAATCAGGTACCAACATGCAGATCAAGAACTTGATGAGCAGGCCGAAGTACTCGGCTAGTAGGCTGAAGTTATACTCAGCTGGCAGGCCAAGTTGTACTTGGTCAGCAGACCGAAGTTGTACTTGATTAGTAGGCCGAAGATGTCAGGTAACAGCTAGAAGGATGCCAATTTCAGACCGAGTACCAAAGAATCAGGCTAAAGCATTAGTGGTGCAAACCGAAAAACCATGGGTGCAGGTTGAACCACCAAGAGAGGAGGCCAAACAACCAGGGTTGTAGGTTGAAACATCAAGGGTGCAGACCAAAACATCAGAAGTGCATGTTGAAGCATCAAGGTGCAGATCGAGTACCTGCTGTGTAGACTGAGGGGAACGAGAACTATTAGCCTAGGATGGGGTCTTTAGTAGAAAGAAATCCAAGGGCAGTGGATAGTCAACAGTTACCACTACCCAGAATATAGGAGTAGTGGAAGAAATGTTATTGCCATGCATAACAATAATGGCCCACGTGATGCAAACTAATAAGGACAAGTATCAAAATTAAAAAATAACACCTATCCTAACAGGTAACAAGAGCCACTTGTAAATATCAAGCTGTAATAGCAGGACAACGATTTTTTAGCGAGATCAATGAAATTCTGTCTTTTCATTTTAACTTTTTAGTTAGTTATCCTTAGTTTATCGTAGTTAGTGAAAATTCCTGAAGCTTCAAGGAAACAAAACCAATTATCTTTCTATCCTTTCCGGCGACGGTAGGCAGCATGCCTGCACATCAAGCCAGCCCTCCACTGTTTCTCCCTTTTTCTGAGAAAAAATTCTCGATATAGAATTGATGCTGATAAAAATTTAAACTGTGTGCTATAGTGCAAAGCATTAGAAACATGCAATCCTGGAGGAAAGTATGGTAGAAAAATTACCCTGAAACATATTTATTGGTATAAATGTGGTACACAGAAGTGTAAGGTCTATGAATTACCATATCGAGTTATTGGACGTGGTAATGACACAAAATTTGAGAAAAATAATGAAAAGATTATGGATTTGATTGGCCTTTATGCCAAAGATGATAGAGCACAGAGGCTACAGAAGGGTTAAGAGTAGATCACTCATCTAATGTAAAGACATATTTTGGTCATTTCTAGATATACCTGATGTAAATATATCTGATCAAAAGTTGAGAGTCTCCACTTATGGCATTTCTAGACTTGAGAAAGTATCTGATACAGTATCATGAGACATATTTTGGTCAATGCTAAGGTAGCATTGTTTACTTGAAGGATACATTAAAAATGTTAATGATGTGTCCAGATTTTAATTTTAGTGAAAATATAGGAGATGACGTGTCGGCCAAACATGAATGTCAAAAGCTAACCAAATTGTGTTCATTTTTGTTATCTTTGATCAGTTATACAAAATAGTTTGAAACAATATTAAGGCACATCTAATAAAATAGAACCAAGTGATTTAAGCCAATAATTGTGGTGTTGCTGATTGCAACACAGCTTCAAGAATTGGAGGGTACGAAATTTGCTGGTTTCTGCAAATCAGCCAGTCTACATCGGTGTCTGCTACATTACTTTTCGACTAGTTTATTTTATAACACTATTTTCTGGCCTGTGTGATATAGGTCATGCTGAAGGATATATAGTGCCTCTGAGATTCTTGTTGTTAGGCAAAAACCATATACATGTTGAACATATTATACACCATATTTTCCCCGAACTCAGCCAAGTTGTGAAACTGGCAATCTCACTATGCATAATTATTATCTCATTTTCCATGGTCATTATTTAGTCAAGACAATGAAAAAAAAAAACAATAGGGTTGAAGGAAACTAAGGAAGAGAAGAGGGAGCAGGCACATTGCAAACACTACCAATCTTTACTGCAAGACTGAGTGATGCGGGACAGCTAATTTAGAGAAGAAATTAAGAAGGGGAAGGAGGAGGGAGGAGTCTGGAGTCTACCAGATGCCAAAGCAAAAGTCCTTTTTTAATCCAAAATATTCTGCCCAACAGTAGATAAGGGGGTGCCATATATAGCCCCAATACAACTACCCATGATCCCCACAAATGAGATCATGTAACTACCCATGATCCAACGACATCATGGGCCACTACACTAGCTAAATACAATCAAACAAGCCAGCAACTAATAAAATACGAAAATACATAAGAAATAAATGAAAATACGCATGAAAATAAAACTAGGGTGGTCAAAGTGCTATGCACGCCGGCGACGCCTGTATACATGCTGGAAACGGTGGTTTGTGTCCCCACCAACTCCCCTCAGCGGAGAAGAGTTCGCCTCTGGCGAAACGGATGTCTGGTAATGCTCCAACAGGTCTGAAGCAAGTCGCTGAAGCTCATCTCTGCTAATCCAAGTATCATCTGACGGAGGTCGACCATGCCATCTGACCAGGTATCGCTGATAACCACCGTTCTGCGTGCTAACAATCTGATCATCCAAAATCTGTTCCACTGTGTCTGTGATCTGCGAAGAAGAAGGTACAGGAGGCAAGGCAGGAGCAGGAGATATGTTCTCAAAATTGGATGTGCAGTCAGTGTTAGGCTCATTGAGTGGGTCTGTAGGAATAGTTGTCGGACCTCGGTAGGCAACTAAGTCTTCTACGTTAAAAACTGGATTAATCCCAAAACACTTGGAATATCCACCACATATGCATTAGATCCAACCCGTTTCAGAATTTTGTATGGACCCATACTTCGGGCGTGCAATTTCCTAACGGCTCCTGGTGGAAACCGTTCAGGTCTGATTCTGATCATTACATCATCACCCGCTCGAAATTCTTGATAACGTCGACGTAAGTCAACGGCCGTTTTATATCTCGCATTGTTGATTTCAATTTTCTTCTTAATCTCTTTATGTAAATTTTGCATGTGTTGCGCAAAGGATTCAGCGGTCTCAGAGATTCTATTGTTAGGGGCTACTGGGATAAGATCAACAGGTTTTCGCGGTACATAGCCTAAGACAATTTCAAAAGGGCTCAAGCCAGTGGTCCTGTTTACAGAGCTATTGTAGGCGAATTCAGCTATGGATAGAAGAAGGTCCCAATTACCGGGGTGGTCACCTACCAAACATCGTAGAAGGTTTCCTAGACTGCGGTTGACCACCTCAGTTTGCCCGTCTGTTTGAGGGTGATAGGCTGTGGAATATTTAAGCTTAGTACCCATAAAGTTCCAGAGGGTCTTCCAAAAATAACTAACAAATTTGACATCTCTATCAGTCACTATCGAAGTTGGAAGCCCGTGGAGCCTAACAACCTCATCAAAGATAATCCTCGCAACTTTGGAGGCATCAGAAGTCTTGGAAGTGGGTAGAAAATGTGCCATTTTAGAGAACCGATCCACTACCACGAGAATGGAATCATGCTTACTTCTAGTCTTTGGCAATCCTAGCACGAAATCCATACTAATGTCCTGCCAAGGACGATCTGGGACAGGAAGGGGAGTATATAAACCAGTGTTTTGTTTGCGCTGTTTGGATAGTTGACAAGTACGACACTGACTAACAATTTTTGCAACATCCCGTTTTAAACTAGGCCAATAAAATCTTTGTTCGACCATATCAATGGTCTTATTTCTACCAAAATGGCCAGCTATTCCTCCCGCATGAAGTTCCCAAACAAGAAAATCTCTAAGGGATGTTTGAGGGATACATAGCTTGTTTCCTCGGAACAGAAAGGCATCAACCACAAGGTAATCACTATTGTCCCTGGTGCGACCATCTAAGACGCTTGCATAGATCTCAGCGAAGTCTGGACAAGTTGCATAGTCGTCAATTATACGTTCAAAACTAGTAACATTTATGCTTACCGACAAAAGTAATGCTACACGTCGGCTTAAGGCATCAGCTGCTTTGTTGTCAATACCTGCTTTGTGACACAACACGAAGGTATATTCTTGAAGAAATTCAGCCCACTTTCCGTGTCGTGAATTCAATCGCTTTTGGAAATTTAAGTACCTCAAAGCTTCATGGTCGGAATATAATATGAATTCCTGAGGTAGCAAATAGTGACGCCAGTGACGCAGCGCTTGTATAACTGCATAAAATTCTTTGTCATAGGTGGAATATTTTCGTTTGGCATCATTCAGCTTTTCACTGAAGTATGCGATAGGATGCTTTTCTTGGCTTAAGACACCACCTATACCTATACCAGATGCATCACAAGAAACTTCGAAAACCTTAGTAAAATCTGGGAGGCGCATCACCGGGGCTTCAGTCATTCTAGTCTTGATCTCTTGGAATGCCCTTGAGGCCGCAATGGTCCAATGAAATTCACCTTTCCGGATACAATCCGTAATCGGTGCAGTGATCGTACTAAAATTCTTGATGAACCTTCTATAAAAGGTGGCTAGGCCGTGGAAGCTTCGCACCTCAAATAATGTAGTGGGTTCGGGCCATTCAAGAATAGCTTGGACCTTCTGTGGGTCTGCTGAAACACCCTCAGAAGAAACAACGAATCCTAAGAAGATTACACGATCAGTCATAAATGAACACTTCTTAAGATTCGCATATAGGCTTTCTTTTCTTAGTGAATTGCAAACCAAACGTAGGTGCTCAAGGTGTTGTTCCTTGTTTTTGCTGTAAATTAAGATATCGTCAAAGTAGACTACAAGGAATTTATCCATGAAAGGTCTTAGTACTTGGGTCATAATTCGCATAAATGTACTAGGTGCATTTGTTAATCCAAAGGGCATGACTAGCCCCTCGTATAACCCATCCTTGGTTTTGAAAGCTGTTTTCCATTCATCACCTGGGCGGATACGGATTTGGTGGTAACCACTCTTAAGGTCAATTTTGGAAAAGATAGTGGCACCTGCCATCATATCAAGCATGTCATCCAATCGTGGTATTGGAAACCGATATTTAACCGTTATCTTATTAATTGCCCTGCTATCCACACACATTCTCCAAGTGCCGTCTTTTTTGGGCGTTAGAAGCGCCGGCACCGCACACGGGCTAAGACTTTCTCGGATGAACCCCTTTTGGAGCAGCTCATCAACTTGCCGTTTCAATTCAGCGTGTTCAATCGGATTTAGTCTATAATGAGGCAAGTTCGGGAGAGTCGCCCCTGGAACCAAGTCTATGGCGTGCTGAATGTCACGCATAGGGGGGAGCTCATCAGGAAGGTCCTCAGGAAAGAGATCCTTAAATTCTTCCAGAACATGATGAACTTCCATGCTCTGATACCAAACTGATGCGGGACAGCTAATTTAGAGAAGAAATTAAGAAGGGGAAGGAGGAGGATACCAAACTGATGCGGTTTTATCCACCCATGACACATTATAAGGGTTAGGATGAGGCACTGTCTTTAACTGTAGCTTCTTGACAGTTCTTGTGGATACAACATTGACACTACTCCCACTGTCGATGATAACCTTACAGCTATGTTCGCCACATTTGATATAAGTGTGAAATATGGATCGACGTCTCCAGTCATCATCTTCTTGCTTAGGTTGTGTAAGGACACACCTAACTATGCCTAAAGGAGTGGAACCCTCAAGTGAGCCGCGTTCCTCACCTTCATCTGACTCTTCAGGGTCTATCTCTGGTTCATAGACCAACTCATTTTCTTCATCATTTCTATCTTCTTCGATGACCAGTGTTTTCTTAGTAGGACATTGACTAGCTCTATGCCCAAAACCAAAACATCTGTAACACTGATCTCTAGAAATTTTGGGTGGTTCACTTAAAATTCCCTTATTCTTTTGATCATTAATTTTTGGGGACTCGGTCGCTTGATTTCTAATATTAGGCTTACTCCAAGTATTAGTTTGACTATCGTGGGTGTTCTTATAATTGGTCTCCTTAAGATCAAATCGCCTAAAGGTTGTCTTATTAGTATATCGCTCAATGTCTTGGACAAGTTGATAAGCATGTTCTAATGAATTGACCTCACGCAGAATAAGCTCTTTTTGTAAATCATCTCGCAATCCGGACCAAAACCTAGAAAGGGTCAATTCCACACTCTCACGTGCATCACATCGCATGAAGAACTCATCAAAGCGAGCGATGTACTCAGACACAGGTTTATTTCCTTGAATCAGTCGTTGCCACTGATCTAACAGGCGACTCTTATAGGATGTTGGGAGATATTTTTCTTTTAACTTCTCCTTCATTTCATCCCAATGTACCACAGGGGGTTGTCTAGCTCTAGCAAGCATATTTTCTATTGTGTTCCAATGTAATTTTGCAGGACCAATGAGCTTCATTTTTGCAAAACGAACTCTGCGATCGTCAGACAAGCTATACCATTCAAAGTAATGGTCCATATCAGCGAGCCAATCGATGAAGACTTTTGGGTCAAGACGACCATCATAACTTGGTGCATCGATCTTAATACTGCGCATTACATGCTCATCTGGTGTCTCACGTGCTCTTAGATAGTCCCTTTGGTGTTGTGGCCCAAGGCCTCTGGGGCGGGACGGTTCAGTCTCACCAAGTTCAGATTCTCCATCGTTGTGAGTCACTTGGAGGTTGGTGATTGAATTTTCAGCTATAGTCAAGCGAGTATTCAGCCTAGTTTCAAGGTCAGTGATTCTTGCTCCTAATCTGGTTTCTAATGCTGCTATGGCATCTAATACCTGTTGGTTTGGGTTGGTCGACATCTCATGTGAGTAAGATGTACCGCTGCGAGTTGTCATACTCTAGAATTCAAAATTCCTAGATATATAATTAACATTCAGAATAAAATCAACAATGTTGAATAAAAGACGACTTTTGACGTAGTCTCGGTTACCTTCGAATTAGCACAGGTGATAACAAAATATCAGGACCTTAGGTACTGCTAACCTTGGTTTGGATCATGCAAAATTCTTTGCAGGTTAATCTAATGAAAGTGGGGTCCTTCAAATTGATTTGGGTTTCACCAGATTCAAGTAAAATTTCCTAGTTGCCTTTCGAGGATTTGAAAATAATTTGTAAGGCTCAATATGTGTTTTCAAGGGGCATAGGCTTTTTTAAAAGTAAGGTCCTATCTCAAACCGACAACATGAAGTGAAACAATAATAATCTAAAGATAAGCTAGTTTATAGGGAAAGGCTGAAAAATAATTATTTAAAGGAAAGATACGACCTCTTCTTGCAGATCTGAATCAGTGGATGAGTTTGGATGTCAAAATGTAGAATGCAGAACCGGAACCCGACGATTTGTAGAAAATGCTGCTGGAAGATGTGTTGCCCAAGGTGACAAGCCAAGAGGGGGGGTGAATTGGTTTCTTCTAAATTTTGGTGCTTTAAACGTTTTCTTAATTAAGTGCGGTGGATGCTTCCTTAAACTATTTGAATGATTTAAACTAGTGCAAAGATAGAAGATGATGCAAGAATAAACGTAAGCACAAGCACAACACAAACACAACAATATATAGTGGTTCGGTGCTCTCCTTAGCACCTACGTCCACTCCCCAAGCGTCCCCTTGGGAATTCACTATAATCCCGCGGATTACAGTTGGATTGTTTTCCGGGCTCACAATCCAAAAACCTATGTTGGTTTTACGGGCTCACCAACGAACCTATACACTTTGGTTTTCCGGGTTCACCAAAAACCTATGTTGGTTTTACGGGCTCACCAACGAACCTATACAATTGGTTTTACGGGTTCACCAACAACCTACGTTGGTTTTACGGGCTTACCAACAACCTATGTTGGTTTTACGGGCTTACCAACGAACCTTTACAATTAGTTTTCCGGGTTCACCAATCAACCTATTCCGTTGGTTTTGCGGGCTAACCAACCAACTTTTACAAGTAGTTTAATAAACAAAGGAAGAAGATTTAAACTCCTAGATGAGCAAATATAACAATATAATCTACAAAGAAGAGTTTAGAGAATATTTATCGCTTGATGTGACTTCTCTCTTCTTTGTCAAGGATGCTTCACTCTTCAAGGGTGGATGGAGCTCTTGATGACTCTTTGAATCTGCTCAACCACTTTCTTTTGATTCTTGAATGAAGCACTTGGATGAAGCTTGCCTTGCTAGGGTTCTCTCTTGAATGCACTTGATGTATTTTCCCAAAGCTTGCTTCCTCTAATGAATACTCCCTCTGAAATACTTTTCCAACCTCCAAATAGTCCTTTCTGACCGTTGGATTGAAGAAACTAGCCGTTTATAGCCGTTGGGAGTCCAAAAAGCATTTCTGCACAACTAGCCGTTATGTTCAGCCCGTGTTTGGGTCGGCTCAACCTGTCCTTGGGTCGACCCAACCTTCACTT
The DNA here is from genome assembly GCF_009389715.1 of Phoenix dactylifera. NCBI lineage: Eukaryota > Viridiplantae > Streptophyta > Magnoliopsida > Arecales > Arecaceae > Phoenix > Phoenix dactylifera. The sequence goes on from NW_024068240.1 coordinate 40,363, forward strand.
GGGTCGACTCAAACATTCCTTGGGTCGACCCTCTCAGAAAACACAGAAACTTGAAATTCAGCCTTCCTTCCCTTGGGTCAGCTCAAACTTTTCTTGGGTCGACCCAACCTTGGGTCAGCTCAAACTTTTCTTGGGTCGACCCAACTTTCAGAAAATTCAGAATCTTGAATTTCAGCCTTTCTTCATTTGGGTCGACTCAACCTTTCTTTGGGTCGACTCAAGGCTTACTTGGGTCGACTCAACTTCTTCTTGGGTCGACCCTCTCAGTAAATCCAGAGAACCATTTTCTGAGTTGTTTGAGGATCTTGATGTTTGGGTCGACTCATGTTTTCCTTGGGTCGACCCAACTCACTGTTCATCTGTGCCATTTTTGCAGAAGTGTGCCAAATGATTTCTTGATGTGCCGGGGTCGACCTAATCATCCTTTGGGTCGACTCATTCCACACTTTGCTGCATCTCAAGGTTAGATTCATTCAAATGAACAAGGTCATGTATCTATTTTCAATTAACCAAATATACTGAGAGTAATGAACTTATAAATGAAGTATCAATTTAACTTATAGCATACTCTAGATAATTGCTTGTTAATCATCAAAATAACACTATCATCCTCAATCTCCCCCTTTTTGATGATTACAAAATAAAGAGTATAAGTCTATTGATACTTGTCTTTAAAATCAGTTTATAAAAGGGATTAAGTTGCTGAATTTCAGCTTTTCATATATACTTGTGAAATCTCCCCCTATATCATTCAAATGTTGCCAATTTGACTTTTTGAATTGCTCCCCCTTTCATTTATAATTCATTAGCAATGAAACTTCAAAAATTTGAGATAAACTCTGAGTTTCAGGTTATGTATCGGGGTGCGAGAGGTGCGTGCCAAATTCTGAATTTATATGTGCCAAATTCTGAACTTTGATGGAAATTTTTGATTTAGTCAATTTCATTGTTGCAAATTGCTCCCCCTTAGATGTATAAGCTTTCTTATATGATTTTCAATTTGTTTGCCCATATATTTCTCTTTTTGTTTCATAACTTCTTTACTCACTCTTTCTCACAAAGTTAATACTCTTTCTTTAAACACTATCTTTATTTCTCCCAAAATTAATACTCTTTCTTAACTTCTCAAATGAAATACTCTTTCTTTTCTTAAAGTGAATATTCTATCTTTTCTTCTCCCCCTTTATATACTCTTTTCTCCTCTTCTCCTTTATATACTCTTTCTTTACTTCTCAAATAAAATACTTTTTCTTTTCTTAAATTGATATACTCTTTCTTTTCTTCTCCCCCTTTTTGTTATCATCAAAAATATATATATGGGAAAAGATGCAATAAAGAACAAACTGCAGACTACATTGATCAAAATAGGAACATTTTCATACATTAATGCCCAAAATAAAGATAAGTACAATGTTCCTCAATCAAGATTTAAAGATGCATGATAACCACTAAATACATATGAGAACTAGATACATATCCTAGTCTCTAAACAAGATCGTGAGACTCTCTCGGATCGCTTGGCTACGGCTCTCTCGGGTCCCATTTCTCCAAGATCTTGAAGTAATCTACTGTTTGGAGATGATTGGAGAAGATTTGAGAGTGGGAAATAGGGTTTTCGGAAGAGGACAAAGGGTAAACAGTGCCCTAGATAGCTCACGGGTCCCCCTTTTAACAGTGGGGTCCCGACGTTGGGTCGACTCAAGAATTTTCTTGGGTCGACTCAACGTTGGGTCGACCCTATTCTTGGGTCGACCCAAGTGCAGAATTTTTCTTTTCTCTTCCTTTTTGCTTCTAAAAATTTTTCTTGCTTCCAATCCTTATAAATTCTTTCTGGGACAATGATACATGAGTAAGGAATCTATAGATTACAAGTTTGACTCATGTTTCATAGGTTTTTAGAAATGGGAGGAATGTATCATGAGACTGCTTGCTTCCTTTTATATCTCTTCAATAAAACGGATCACATATGCCTAATTTCCTCCTTAGCGTGCAGAATCTATCTTCACTCAAGGGTTTTGTGAATATGTCGGCTAATTGTTTTTCAGTGCATATATGCTCATATGTTTCCATTTTGCACATGATCCCTAATAAAATGATATCTTATTTCTATGTGTTTGGCTTTAGGAATGAGATATTTAGAATGTAAGCCAGAAGTGATCTCTAAATGTAGATTCCAAAGATAGTTTTGAAATCAAGTGTAGATGGAATCTTTTTCAAGTTATTTCAAGGAGTATTAAGAATAATATTCAAAGAAAGCATGAATGAAAATCCAATATCCTCCTTTTTTTTTTAATATATTAAGTATATAGCAACATGAGAGCAATCTAATTAATTTTTAGAGTATAGTATAAGAGCAGATAAAGATCAAAACTTATATACTCAAAAAATATAAGATTATGTTGAATCCTTAATTCTTAATGACTTCAAAGTTCTTTCATGATATAAAAGTATTGGAGTATAGATACCAAGACATGAATTTATGCAATGTAGGATATATAAAATTCAGGGCTTTGAAAGTTCTTTTAAACCTCTCTTAAAGACTTTCTTTTACTCCTTTAAAGATCATAGCATCAAAATCAATTAAAATGAATTGGCTCATGATTGAAACACTAAAGTGCTAGCCAATAAGAGCTCATTAGTAGATTCCAAAGTAAATTTCCAATACTAAGACAAATGGAATCCTTTTCACTTAATTTTCAAAACAAGTGATTTACCAATTAAGTACAGATAAAAATCCAACTTTCAAAAGATATTCAATGAAGCACAAAGTTTAATACCACTTTACATTTAGTATTCTTTCTCTTATCTTTAGTTGAATTTCAGATTTTAATGATAAACGTGAATAAAACTGAACCTTTATGATATCAAGAATGTAGAGTGATCTAGAATTATTCAAAATTTATAGCAATCACTCTTTTTAATCTTTTAAGAACAAGTTATGCTTCCTCTTAATCTTTGAGAAAATGTACTAAAATATTAATCAGAAAATGATTCATTTGAAGCTCAAATTCTTTCAAAAGCATTTACATTTTCTTTCTTTTAAGAATCATTTGAGTGAGCTGAAATATTTCTAGACTTGAGATCATTCACTCTTTTAATAATATATATACATATATATTTTGATGAAAGTCTTTAACAATGTAGGAGAGAAAGAAAATATATAGATGATCATTGAAGTATATGTATTTATAGAACTCAATTTCTTAATCAAGGTTTTTCAGCAATGTATGTATGAAGCACAATAAATCTTTTCAATATCAAAATAAAATCATATATTAAAAATATTTGTTTGCAATCAAGATCATCAAAAGACACATCATTCAGACCAATATTAGTACACTTTGAAGATAAGAAATGATATGTTTCAGATGCGTATCGGGGCAAGCAATCAAGGCATCAGAATTATTCTATTTTTCTTAAGCTGTAATTTTATCTAGAAATTCATATTGAGTTTAAGCTTTTATATAAAATCAGATTCTGAATTTCATAAAGATTCTCAAGGAGGCTTTCAAAGTTGTAATTTGAGATATGTATCTTCTCATTGTAGCTCATCTTAAATCATTACGATTGAAAATACATATTTCAAGAACATTAGAGCACATCCAGAATCTTTGTAATTCATATTGAATTTTGGTACAAATTGGAGGACATGATGTTCTAATGTTAGGCAAGATAAAAGATAAATCAGAATCAATTCATTTTGCCTAATTTGCAAATTCAAATTATGCTTTTCTTTTATTTTTCAAAATATATTCATTAAAACAGAATGATGTTGTTGTTGGTAATACCATGTTTCAATCAAATTTTATAGGCCTGAAGCATTACCAGTTATATTTAGGAAAGATCTTTGTTATTTGAATATTGAAGACACATAATTCAAAATATCATGTCACATGCAAAACATAATATGCATTAAGTCATAACATCATGTATTAAAACATTAAGAGCAAGCATGTCAAAGATCAAAATTTATTCTTTTCAAATAAACTCTCCCTATTTATATATAATTCTACACTGATTTTATCCTTAAGGTGTGTTTTCAAGTGATCGAAACTTCATTTGGCTTTTCACAAGCTTTTTATATACTTTCATTTATCTTGTCATTCATTTTCTTATTTTTGAATTTCTTCCTTTAACCATTTAGTGAACATTCTAATCTTCATTTCTTTTGGTATTACTTTTCTATGCTCTATACTCTATTTGCTCCCTATCCGGTGGAGTTGGAAGGGGCACGAGGTACTACCACTAGCCTCCCTCTTGTGCCGTCCCTAATATGCCCTATACCGAATAGTTGGGTCAAATAGTGTCGGGTACTACCACTAGCCTCCCCATTGACACCATCCCTATGATGAGCAATATAGAAGGTTTAAAATGTTCACTTCAAACCTTTTTTTTTTTGTAATTAATTACGGATTTTATCTCTTCCAAAGGAATGTTCATATTAGTCTCACAATTGTGCCGAATGTATTATGCTTGTTTTGCTTTTTCTTAAGATTGAAGTATTTGTCTTTACTTAGATTTTACTTCTCTTGAATAATATCCATTCTCTTTTCTTTATCTCTCTCTCTTTTTGTTATTCTCAAGTAATTTACATGAAAGAGCAGAATAAAGAAATAATCTTATATGCTGCATATGCATGTATATCATGCAAACAACATTTTCATTATGTCCAATGATTCATAGCTTATCACAAGTTATTTTGAATTAGAAATTTGAGGCATAAACTTGTGTATTTCATGGTTATGCATTATATAGGAAAAAGTAAACTTCAATTTAATCACACCATGAAACAATCATCACTAGCATGAGAATGAAGCATGATATCAAGATGATCAGCAATTAAGGGTTTAATCATGCTACCATATAATTTCAGACTATTGATTTTGCTCAACTAACTCACAAGAGAAGAGTTTAGATTACCCGTGCATTTAGCATTCTTCAAGCCAAATACCTTTTAGATTCTTTACACCCTTGGCTGAAGAAAATCTTCCTCTTTTTTTTTGTTTCCAAGAGAATGTTTATTGTATCTTTCATCGAGGTGTCCTTCAAGTTGAAATTTCTTGCTCACAAATCCTGTATCATTAGCAAAATCTTTTTCTTTTCTTGAAGGCAATTCATTAGGTTCTCTAGGATACAAAAACATTCATACAACATATTTCTTAACTAGATGACTCAACATAAGATATGACAATAATTGAATATTAAGTCACTTCACTTAAGAGATTGTCTAAATATAAGCAAGCACAAGTCACTTGAACTAAAGAGATAACTTCATTAAGTAAAATGGTTCAAGGACAAGCATGTGAGGTAATAGAAGGATTCATCAAGGTCAAATCAATTTTTTTTTTATTTTCAGAATTAATTTAGCTTAGATTCTATTTGCTTAAGATAATTATCAATAAGATATACAAGTTGAGTTTTAATCAAATTATCTTAAACAATTGTTTCTATCAAAATTCAGATTGTTACATAGAATCAAAGTGATAAACTATATTCTCAATAAAAGATCTAGTTTTAATAAGAATAATATAAATTGATCTTTCTACAACTAGTATCTTTTCATTGAATATTCTATATGCATTGTTCAAAGAGTAATATCCAAAGAAATACTTATTTTATCAGATTTGGCATATATTTCATTCTTGAGAACATAATATGTATAACTGAAAAACATGAAGGTATGCAACATTTGATTCTCTGTTTTTCATGAGTTCACATGGGGTTTTCTTTAAAAATAGATTTAATAGAAACCTTATAATATGACAAGCTGTGATGATAGTATTAATCAACTGCTATCACAAAGCATTGTCCTTACACAACAAAGGTTCTATATTTTTTTTTTATATATTTTTATAACCCCTATATGCAATAGTGTTCTTGGTGCAAGCACAATTGTATTCAATACCATTTTATCAACAAATTGGTTTTCAAGGCTGTGCCATGAATTTTCACAGTTTGCAAACCTTTTTCATTTGAAACCTTTTGTAAGTTTGTGCCAAAGCAGAAAATATTTCAATTTAAGTGCCAAGAATAAAACCAACATTAGCTTTGAGAAATCATCCATAATTACAAAATTAGAGAGCTTATCTCCTAGGTTCACAATCCTAGAGATCCAAATAAGTTCTTATGAAGAGTTTTCAAAGGCTAAAAGGTGAAAACAATATTTTCAGATTTAGAAATGATTCTAGTTTGTTTTTCTAGATGACATACATAGCAAACTTTGACCTTGCAAAGAATAATCTAAGTGAACCAATGACAAGGTCTTTTGAGATCAAGTCCATACTAGTATGAGTTGATTTTATATGCCAAAACTAGACTCTTTAATTTTGGTATTCTTAATGCATATATTTAAAAAAAAATTATACCAAGTAGACATTCTTATGTTTGTGATCAATAGAAGATAATGTCATGGATAAGACCTCTCAATCAAGCATATAGAGAATTTAAAGAGTTATTCTAAGAGTATTGATTAAGCAAGTTATCCATCAATAACTGAAGCATAATATAGAAAGATGGAGTGATTTGGATATATTTTCTTTTCATGCCAAAAGTATCACTTATATCACAGAAATGATTAATACCTGCAATTTATGTTTTAATTGGATACTAAGGCAAAGAGAATGATGATATGCAAGGATTACTAATTTCATTATTCTTTTCATTTCAATTACTTTTCTTAAGTATATTTTAAGTTTCATTCTTTAATATATGTCTAGAGCACCCAATGTCTAAATTAACATCTTTTGGTTGGAGCCTTGAGTGCTAGATACACTTACAGAAAATATTCAGATTTTTAACTTAGGAACCCAAGCTCTTTTGGGTCCTTGTAGGTTAGCTATTATTGTTCCTTTTGGAACCCATATTTTCTTAATAGCTATTTTGTCCATAGACTTGCAAATTTTAGGATTACAAGGAGTGAATTTCTGCATCATCTTGTTAAATTTAACAAACATAGATTTAACATGAGTAGTAGATAAACTTACAATTTTCTGTTTTTGCCTATTAGGTTCATCAGATAAATTAGAATCTGTTTTAGGACAGATAGTAGAGGATTTAACACACATGTCATTAAGGGATTTTTGTGTGTACCAAGATTGATATCCTAATCCATCCTTTTCAAATTCAGCTCTTTGATTATTTATCATTAAGTTCAGCTTTTCAGAGCTAATAGTAAATTTTTTAACTATAGGCTTAAATTTGTTAACTTCTTTAGTTAACCTTTCATTGTCTTTTGAAAGCAATTTGTTATTTTTCTTAAGTTTATCATAGCTTTCAGTGAGAAGTTGGTTTTTCTGATTTAGTTCTTTATTTTTCTCAATTAAGATTTTAGTTTCATTAGTATGTTTCTTAATTAGTGTTTCATAATGATTAGACAGTTTCATTTTTTCATTTACTAGGATTTTCTTTTCATTCTTCAGGTTCTTATTTTTACAAATGAGTTTCTTATGTTCTTTCATTAGATCAAGAAATGCATCATGTAACTCATTAAGTGTAAAATCATCTTCAGTTTTATCATATACTTCATATTCAGAAGAGGAGACACTTTGTGTTTCAACACATACCTCGTTCTTGTGTGCCACAAGGCATAGGTTTTCAATATCTGCTTGCCTCTCATCTTCTTCAAAGCTAATTTTTGATTTGCTAAAAATGTTAGTGCTTTCATATTTAACCTCAAGCATATTCCATATGTCTTTAGCAGTTATGCAAGAAGATATGTAATTAAATTCACTATCATCTAATGCACAAAATAGAATATTCATGGCTTTTGCATTTTGCTGAGCCCTTTCTTTATCATGATTAGTGTTTGTGTGTAGCCCATTGACTATGATACTCCATAAATCGTAGTCATGTGCTTGAATGAAAATGCGCATGCGTGCTTTCCAATATGTGTAGTTTATACCATCAAATAGTGGAGGTCTATCAATTAATTGTCCCTCACTCATAGAACATCCCACTTGGGTTGTCATGATCTTTAACTCTTGATTGTGAGATCAATGAGTACTATTAGAGCACCTTGCTCTGATACCACTTGTTGCCCAAGGTGACAAGCCAAGAGGGGGGGTGAATTGGTTTCTTCTAAATTTTGGTGCTTTAAACGTTTTCTTAATTAAGTGCGGTGGATGCTTCCTTAAACTATTTGAATGATTTAAACTAGTGCAAAGATAGAAGATGATGCAAGAATAAACGTAAGCACAAGCACAACACAAACACAACAATATATAGTGGTTCGGTGCTCTCCTTAGCACCTACGTCCACTCCCCAAGCGTCCCCTTGGGAATTCACTATAATCCCGCGGATTACAGTTGAATTGTTTTCCGGGCTCACAATCCAAAAACCTATGTTGGTTTTACGGGCTCACCAACGAACCTATACACTTTGGTTTTCCGGGTTCACCAAAAACCTATGTTGGTTTTACGGGCTCACCAACGAACCTATACAATTGGTTTTACGGGTTCACCAACAACCTACGTTGGTTTTACGGGCTTACCAACAACCTATGTTGGTTTTACGGGCTTACCAACGAACCTTTACAATTGGTTTTCCGGGTTCACCAATCAACCTATTCCGTTGGTTTTGCGGGCTAACCAACCAACCTTTACAAGTAGTTTAATAAACAAAGGAAGAAGATTTAAACTCCTAGATGAGCAAATATAACAATATAATCTACAAAGAAGAGTTTAGAGAATATTTATCGCTTGATGTGACTTCTCTCTTCTTTGTCAAGGATGCTTCACTCTTCAAGGGTGGATGGAGCTCTTGATGACTCTTTGAATCTGCTCAACCACTTTCTTTTGATTCTTGAATGAAGCACTTGGATGAAGCTTGCCTTGCTAGGGTTCTCTCTTGAATGCACTTGATGTATTTTCCCAAAGCTTGCTTCCTCTAATGAATACTCCTTCTTAAATACTTTTCCAACCTCCAAATAGTCCTTTCTGACCGTTGGATTGAAGAAACTAGCCGTTTATAGCCGTTGGGAGTCCAAAAAGCATTTCTGCACAACTAGCCGTTATGTTCAGCCCGTGTTTGGGTCGGCTCAACCTGTCCTTGGGTCGACCCAACCTTCACTTGGGTCGACTCAAACATTCCTTGGGTCGACCCTCTCAGAAAACACAGAAACTTGAAATTCAGCCTTCCTTCCCTTGGGTCAGCTCAAACTTTTCTTGGGTCGACCCAACCTTGGGTCAGCTCAAACTTTTCTTGGGTCGACCCAACTTTCAGAAAATTCAGAATCTTGAATTTCAGCCTTTCTTCATTTGGGTCGACTCAACCTTTCTTTGGGTCGACTCAAGGCTTACTTGGGTCGACTCAACTTCTTCTTGGGTCGACCCTCTCAGTAAATCCAGAGAACCATTTTCTGAGTTGTTTGAGGATCTTGATGTTTGGGTCGACTCATGTTTTCCTTGGGTCGACCCAACTCACTGTTCATCTGTGCCATTTTTGCAGAAGTGTGCCAAATGATTTCTTGATGTGCCGGGGTCGACCTAATCATCCTTTGGGTCGACTCATTCCACACTTTGCTGCATCTCAAGGTTAGATTCATTCAAATGAACAAGGTCATGTATCTATTTTCAATTAACCAAATATACTGAGAGTAATGAACTTATAAATGAAGTATCAATTTAACTTATAGCATACTCTAGATAATTGCTTGTTAATCATCAAAATAACACTATCATCCTCAAGATGGCTGACTGCAGCGTCGTTGTAGAAGTCCAACTCACGGCAGGGTCTGGATCCAGGTGCAGGGCTTGAAAGCTGGGCCCGCAAGATACTGGGCCAGAGGATTAGCTGGGTCCGCAAGACGCTGAACCGGCCCACTCACCCGAAAGATTAGCTGGGCCCGCAAGGCGCTGAACCGGCCCACTCGCCCGAATGCAGTAGAAGGGACCCGAAGCTTCTGGATGGCTTCGGTCCTTCGGATCCCTCTGTGTGATCGGGAGGGGAGTTGAGGGAGACACCGGGTGAGTCGGAAAGGGAAGGAGCGATGTCGGAGGGTGGATCCCTCGTTCTGGGGAGCGAGGGGGTCGGCGAAGGCGGAGGATGGAGTCGGCAGCGGAACTCGGAGGTGGCGGCACAGAAGAAGAAGGGGTCTTGGTGAGATGAAAGGGAGAAAAAATGGGAGAACTCGAGGGTTGAGGAAACGGAGAAGATGAAAGAGGGGGAAAGGGGAGGGTGGCGGTGTGATTGAAGCAGCGGTGCGTGGTCGCAGAGGAAAGCAGCGGCAGCGAGCGAGAAGGACCTGGCTGCGGAAGGGAGAGGCGGCTCGGCGGCAGCAACAGGGAGCGGCGACAGTGGCGGTGGAGGCGTGGCAGCGAAGCGTCGACGGCGGCAGTGGTGGCGGAACCCTAGATCTAGGGTTCTTCTCCGTCGAGCAACAGGTACGATCTGGTATCTTTCTTTTTTTTTCTCTTTTTTTTTTTTTTTTTTTTTGCTTGAACAGCACGTGCAAGTCACGTGCTGCATCTGGGGCGGTCACGTGTGAAATCACGTGCGAGGCTCACGTGAGAGTCATGTGACCCTTTTTTTTTTTTTTTTTTCTGGGGCGGATCTGGCTAATGAACTGGTAACGGGTGAGGGACTTACCCGTTAACTGGTGTTTCTGCAACCTCCCGGCGGTTTCGGGAGGTGGTACCGGGCTCTGCGGCTACGGTTGTCAAGTGGTCCCTGTGACCTGCTGCAGTGGATGGCAATTGGTTACAAACCCCCTGACTGGTTGGAGAGATCAGAGGAGAAGAAATTTCTCCTTGCTCCTTCTGGTGATAGCCGATCGAGAGGGAGGTGAACAGAGACGTAAGACTCTTCCTCTTCTTCACACTGCGCGCTGGTCGTCGGCACTCATCATGCTCCGGCGTCCGTGGTGCAAAGTCTTCCGTGAAGAACTCGTGCGGCATACGAAGCAGGGGCAGCCTGTCCATACACCAGGTCTTTGGGGATTAGGACGGCTACTGGTGTACCGAGAGGGAGTCAGGAAGGAAATAGACTGACAGGATCAGGGCGTTGGCACAGAGGCAAAGCCCTCCGTCAGATGATACTTGGATTAGCAGAGATGAGCTTCAGCGACTTGCTTCAGACCTGTTGGAGCATTACCAGACATCCGTTTCGCCAGAGGCGAACTCTTCTCCGCTGAGGGGAGTTGGTGGGGACACAAACCACCGTTTCCAGCATGTATACAGGCGTCGCCGGCGTGCATAGCACTTTGACCACCCTAGTTTTATTTTCATGCGTATTTTCATTTATTTCTTATGTATTTTCGTATTTTATTAGTTGCTGGCTTGTTTGATTGTATTTAGCTAGTGTAGTGGCCCATGATGTCGTTGGATCATGGGTAGTTACATGATCTCATTTGTGGGGATCATGGGTAGTTGTATTGGGGCTATATATGGCACCCCCTTATCTACTGTTGGGCAGAATATTTTGGATTAAAAAAGGACTTTTGCTTTGGCATCTGGTGGACTCCAGACTCCTCCCTCCTCCTTCCCCTTCTTAATTTCTTCTCTAAATTAGCTGTCCCGCATCAGAGCTTCCATGGTTCTTCTCTTTAAATATCTTCATATTTATTACTCGATTTTAAGCTCCTTGCATGTATTCATTAAGGAGTGAAAACTCAATTCTGATAATATTATTCATTACATCTTTGCTTAAGAAACATGGAGCTGTTTTATAGAACCACCATATGATGTTAACAAACAGTCAAATATATGATTCTCAACCTTTTGATTTTGTAGTCCTGTAGCTACTCTGAGTAGAAAACTGAAATATAACCAGAATCTATCAAATCAAGCACGAAAAAAATATTTATTGATGATCTAATAGGCAGTACTTTCTGTCTGAGTTGTTGACAGATTCACTGTCGATGAGCCAAAGTATCAGCTGGATGTTGTTGACCCTGTTCAACCCATAGATATCTGCCGCTATATCCCAATGCTGCTTTAGCTTTTTCTGAAGGGATTTTATTAGGTATGCCGACTTATTTCATTAAATGATAAATTGTAACTTCTAGCAAAAAAATGATAAACTGTAACTAGGAGATTAGGTCTTCTTAGTCACCTTGTAGATCTGCGGCCCTGTAGTTAGTGTTTTTTTTCAGGATCATCCAATATTAGACTGCTCCCGGAAGCCGTAATTCTTCTTCCCATAGATTGCAGATCTTTGCGCTCTCCATGGGAGTATTCACTTGGAAGATTTGACATCAACCTAGTGTAGCTCGAATGGAATCAGTTTCATCCAGTAAGGTAGGAACTTAGGGGGTGGTTGGTTGAGTGTGGATATTATTATTAGGCATCCAAAGTATTCTCCTTTGCATTTGTGCCTATGAAAGAGTGGACAGTTGTTGCTTTTCTTGCCATGATTGCTAATTTGCCACTATTTAATCCACCTAGCAGTAGGTGAAATCTGAGAAGGACCAATTGGTGGGTTGAACTAGGTGATCCATCCTAGTTTACTCCAGTTGACTATTATTTGTTAGCCACATTTATAGTGAACCAAACGTTTTCTCGTGGTCTCTGTGACTAACATTTGGAGCTAAACGAGCCTTCAGAATGCATCAACTAGGAGTCGTGGATTTATGTTTAATTATTTGATGGCCACTTGGATTTGAAAATATGTTGTTCATCAGTTTACATCGAAGTGAACGGTTGCCCGACCAAGTCATGTGGTTTTTTCCCATGCCCAAAGCGATCATCTGTTGGATCATTAATGCTGCTCGACGGATACTTTGACCCATCTCTATTATTATGCTGCATATTCCTAAGCTCAGCATATCATTAATTGTCACACTCTCTCAATCCAGATGTTGCTTCTCCCCGAAAAGAACATGCGGACACCAGTACTGGACCGTCTGTTATGCGAGGCCATGGTCGTCGCAGGAGGGCGGTTTAGCCACTTTCGTTGTGACTGAATTGATTTATTTTAGTTTTATTTTATATTGATTGGGCTTGTTTGCATATTATCATTTTAGAATTTTTATGAAATTATTTTTTTTAAAAATCTTTTTGTTATTTTTTGACTCTATATATATATATATATATATATGAGTCTGTACATTGTTTAGGATTATGCTATGATGAATGAAAATTGAGTTTCTTTCTTTCTGTCCTGGTGTGAAGCCAAGAGCAAGAGCTAGGTATGAAGCCTAGCTCTCTTCCTCCCCCTTTCTCTTTTTTTTCTCCTCTCTCCTCTCTCTTCTCACTTTCTCCCTCTTTTTCCTACCGTCATGCATTAAAGTCGACAGCAGCAAAGAAGAGAGAGAACTGAGAAATTTCCATGTGTTTGGTTGAGCTACAAAGCTGCAGGGAATGATTTGGGTATGGTTTTGTTATGTAGAAATATTTTTGTTTTCCCATATGATTGGTTCTTGAGAGGTTAGAATTGTAGCCCATCCATCGAGAGATAAGATTTGATGTTTTAATTTCTCCTATTTCTAGTAAAGATATCCTTCAGACTTCCTATATCTTTTTTTTATTTTTTATTTCAAGCAACCAAGGGAGGGTAAAAGGAAGAGAAACCGGAGGCGTCCACCAAGAAAATGCGAGCATCCATTTGCCAATTACGTAAGCAATGAGAAATTTAATCAAATATGATGGCACTTTAACTCATCAGGCATAACCTATTTCAAACCAAGGATAAGTAAGTTTCCCGTCATATTACTAGTTAAATCTAATTATATATCTCATGGAAAATTTTTTTGCGCATAACCAAATCTTATTATTATTATTATTTTTGTTAAGATAGTTATATTATAAAGCCTAAGTACAAATACCGTAAGCATTCGGCATAATCAAATCATGATGGTGCTAAGGTAGCTCCGATATGGACACCCATACTATTTTGCGAGTGTGCTCTAAGATGCCATTCAATCAACCGTACTGCTACTCTTCTTATATGCATGCTTGATCGGGCAACAAGTGAATCGATCGATGAGTCCCCCTGGTCGGCAAGGGAAGTTGGACCTCAGGGTGATCTGAGTCGGTGGACAACCATGATACCACCATCCTGGAGTCACTCTCCAAGATCATTCTATCAGCTCGTAATGTAGAAACATCGTACACCTGATCCTCCTCTCATCAACCATGACTTTGTTAAACCTTCGAAAACAGCACTTGCCAGTCCTTCAAATGGCACTTCTATCTGTTCTCTTTGCTACAAATCAGGTGGTGGTCAGGGTCTGGCCGACTGCACCATCTGACTCTGCGTTAAAGAAAAATATTGATGAGCAACACTGGAGCAAAATATACTCTTATTTCTGGGCGGAAGCTCTTAACAGTCGGGTACTCTCCTAAGCGCCACTTATATCCCTCATCTATTTCTTAGGGGAGAGGTCGAGAGAGATTTAAAGACTATTTCGGTGTCGGAAGTGCTGGATTCTCGTAAAAGCTGCAATTAAAGCCAAAAAAATTAAAGCTCCATGGACCCAAGTGGGTCAGCCAGGCATGAATTCCATCCTGAGGTTGTCCGTTGGTAGCAAAGCAAGACCATTATTCCAATTGGGTTGGTATGAACCTTGCAGAATTACCTTTAGCTTAGCCAATTGATCCGCAACCGAGCTCTTCGGACCCTAAAACATTAATTTAAGTACCTGATCTAACACCTTAAATCGAAGAAAGAAGATGGCACTGGAGGAGCGATACATACACATGAACATGAGAGGGACTATTGCTTGGCAATGATCAAGACCTGACCTTAAAAGGAGAATCCATCGGGTCAAACTGCATCCAGAATAGAGATAGTAATAATCCAACCCATTGTAGATATGATCAGGTTACCTATTTAATAAAATGATCACATTCAAATTTAGATTTTTGACCCACTTAATAAAAAAAATCAGATTCGGATTGATATATCCGACCCATCCCATTGCCACCCTTAATGGAGAACCAATTTGATCCACTTGTTGCCCTGACTTGAATTCCTTGGAATTGGATTGGTGTGAGCTGAAATTACTAGATTTCCAGCCAGTCTTTACCTTGGAAACTGTGTGGTACTTAGAGGGAAGGGACCATTTCAATCAAGTTTTGGGACCAAATGCAGGTCTTCCGCCCGCCGGGGTCCCATTACACGGAGCATGTTTCTCGTGAGAGCTCCATTTCCAACGGACAGCCGTGATGATCCATCAAAGAGGCACTTTCTTCTGATCACGACGTCCGGCTCTCGGTCCATCCGTCCATGTGATATGGTCCACGGGACCACGGCGCTGCGTGATCCGTGCATTAATTGTTCAGGGATGATGGCTGATGGACCCAATGTTTCAGACCCAACTGCGAACATTGAAGCGGCTCGTCATCATTTGGACGGCCTGACTTGGTGATTAGCTACTGTAATCCGTCAAAAGGGCCCCACAGAGATTTGTGCCGTGGAATTGGCGGTCCCAATGATCCCAGCCGAGATGGGGGTGTACTCAGGAGCGTTAGGCTTCTAGCGGGTTTGTGACCCACTGATTCGGCGTTTCTTAGAGACTTAAACGTACCGGAGAGACCGGGGGGCACCATCCCTATCATCATTTTCTTGAGTAATCTTAAAGTGTTAGCATTTCCTTTTGTATTCGATGATTACATCTATTTAATTTATGTAATTTTGGCAATCACATTATGAGCATGAGCATAAGCTGGTTGTGTTGCTAAAACAAGAGCGAGCAGGCGGTAGAAGATGGAGTTGCTTGGATAAATAAAGAGGTGCTAGTTTAGATGTGGCTTGATTTGATGAACTCAAAAGAGTTGGAGGAAAAATTTTGAATCTCATTGGGTCAGGTGCTGTCTGGCCAATTTGTAACCTAATCCTTCGGCATATTTAATAATAATTTTTTTTTTTACATTTTTTCTTTGTATCTCGATAAAGTATCTTTTATTTAAATCTGGCTTGAAAAAAATTATTTATTTTTCCATTGAATGAGCAGCAGTATAAGTAAGATATCTTTTTAAAATAATCATTGAATTAATAATATTTATTTTCAAATAGATCTAATTTATGCTAAACCATTACAAATGCCATCTTTGAAGCCATTTCCCGCCTGACTAATGCCGAGAATATATCATAAAAAACGCCGAGCAAAAATATAATTTGCTTGTATTTAAATTTTAAATTCTAAAATTCTTTTATTAAAAAAAGGAATTTAAGAGAAAAGGAAATGGGACCGCGCGCGATGAAGGGGGGCTTCTGCCGAGAAAAGTAAACAAAGGGAAATCTACTGACGACCCGTGACCCACAGCCCCATGGTGCTCTGAATGGAGACCGCGGCGCTTTTTGCCCGTTCATGGACTGACGCCTCACGGCGCCGTGCCTGCTCCAAAATAATGCAAGGAGAGAGATTTCTAGCATTTTAAACCCAAGTGGGACCATTTTTTAACCCACCGATGCACTACTGGTACAGGGCATCTTGGTTGTCCTCCTTGGGTGCTGTTTCCCGATTGGACTGACGGGGCGTTGAAAGCAATGGCGAGAGAGACCTGATGGTAGAAACTTCAGTCTCAGCAAAACGGGATGCTGCATAGAGAAGAGAAGCCAAGCCCCCTTCGCGCGCCGAGTACGTAGTATGGGACACCTGCATCTTTACATATTTGAGCAAGGAATATATAAAGTAGAAATCATCATAAAAAGATTTATATATAAAGCAATAGCAAGAGTCTCTCTCATTGGTGATATTTCTATAAACATTGAGTTAAACAACAAATGTGATTTTTGCTAGAGTTTTAACTTAAAAAAAATTCAAATAAATAAATAAATTATTTTTATTTTTTAAATTTTAGATAGTTTAAAAATTTTAAAATTCTTATCATTTTTTTTCATACGCTTTTTTCCAGAAGAGTCGTACTCTTCTGAAAAGAACGTTAGTTTGGATTTTTGTAGGAATGAGATGCTTCTGAAATATCGCATCTTATCGGTCATCAGACAGTTTATAATAGGCTTTGGGTCCAGTATTTTAGATTACTCATTCCGCATTACTATTTCTTTGTTTTTGAGACGAGATAGAATTCTTCTCTCTTTTATTCTTTTCTTTTTTCTAAGCTTTTTTTTTGATTTTTTTTTTTTTAATCTAGGCATATGAAGGATTCGGTCAGATCAAGCTCCTCCAGCAATCATGCTCGTTAGAGAAGGATCGAGCTAAACCGAATTATTGTACCTCGGGGACGGAATCGTCACAGACCTACACGTAAGGAGCGAATCACGTTCTTAGGGCAATATATATCATATATCTCGATCCAGGCAAGCTCTTTTTATTTTTTTAATTTTATTCTAATATATTATTTTTTATAATATTTTTATAAAATAAAGATATAGTAGTTTTTAGACAAAAAAATTTCAACATTTTACCCTAAATTTTTTTATTATTATATGGATAAAAGCTTCATGATGCATATAAGGTTGCCAAGCAAGAGAAGTAATCACAAATCATTTTTTTTTCCTGAATTTTGGCTCTCACTTGTAGCAAACAAGTCATGCTAGAGCTTGAGATTGGCTAGATTAAACCTGAAATATAAATATATAAATAATCAATACAAATCATATCTTATTTTTTTAATTATCATTTTACAAGAATTAAATAAAAATATTTTGTTTATGGGAATAAAATATTAATAGGATAGGCATCTGAAAAAATCTAAATGAAACTTTTGAGAGATTTAAAATTTTTCTAATACCTCTTAAAAGAACTATTTACGAATAACTCTGATTTGGGTCTCTATTAAACGAAATCCAGTTTGAGCTAGCCTTTGCTTGCTCGTATTTGGCTAGTTTATACTGCTATATCCATAATTAAATGGAGTAAAACAAAATTTTCTTTTTTTAGAAAAAAGGGTTAGCCTGGAGGCATTTACGGTGTGGTACGATGATGAATGGATTCAAGAGGAAAAAGAGAACGGAAGGAAGAATATAGATTGGCATGAAAGAAAAGTCAGTTGGTATTAATTTAGAAGAATTTTCTACAGACTCCCCTTTGTAGCGACCAAATTCCATTTTGTCGATCATTTAGGCACTCAGAAGTATATGGAAAAAAGAAGAGTATTCATCACATTTCCCATGTCCTTGAATCCCATCCAATCATGTTTATGTATAGTTGAATTACATGCTTTTTGATTAACTCCTTCAAAAAGAAGTTAGCGTTTTAAAATCATTGGTTGAGTATTCAAATTCAAAATCCAAGCTACTCAATATGACTTACATTACAGAAAAATATCTAAATCAAAATTCATATTTAGATGTATGGTTTAATAGCATGATACTATATTTTACTATGATTTAATAATCAAAGTCTGATGAATTTAAATCTACCCATATTTTAAGATATATAAATCACGATCTATAAAGTAGATTTTTAATTTATATGTTTTGTCGTATATTTTATTGTACTAGTACAATTGTGTTGTGGCTGAAATCTGGCTTGAGGAAGCCAAGAAGACATCGGCCGGGGATGGAGAAAGAGGGCCACCTTCGGTGCTCCGGGGTACCTCCGAGAAGACGCCGGCTGGGACGGAGAAAGAGGGCCACCTCCTACGCTCCAGGGTACCTGCACAAAGCCTTAGCCGGAGATTATGGCAAAGACCCTCCGATGGCTAAGTTAGCCGGACCTTTTTAGGGGTTTCTTAGTGCTTTTGATGGCCTCTTGTCGCTTAAGAATGCTTGTAATAACTTATAACAGCCTGTAAAAGCTTACCGAGGGTCTTTTCCTACCTTCTTTTTATAGGGTGAGGGTGACGGTCGTTACCTGAAATCTCGAGCTGAGCTGTGATTAGCTGGCCAATAGCTGGAGACGGCGTGTGTTGGCAGGTGTGGCAAGGTATGGCCTTTGACAAGTGTGGCAGGGTATGGCCCTTGACAGCAAGCATGGCTGGGGCAGCAAAGCATGATTCTTGATTGGCATGTCATGGCGTGACTAGCAAGCAATGGTTCGTAGAAAGGAGCTGGCCAGGTTGGAATGTTTGGCCACATGTGTGGGTGTGGGCGGGCGCGCAGGTGCAGCTGCGGGCAAGGTCGAGCAGGCTTGGAGGCCGCGGCATGTGCTTGGCGAGGTTGGCTCGGCCTTCGGCAAGCTGAGGTCGGCTTGGCCTCTGGTCGAGGTCGGCTCGACCTTTGGCAGGCTGAGATTGGCCTGGCCCTTGGCAGGACCGAGGTCTGACTTGCTCGGCTCTGAGGTCTGCTCGGCTGGAATTGGGTGGCTCCATACTGAAATAGGACGATCCATTTTGCCTCCTGAACATTGGTTTTTCAAATCATTAAAAAAATATTAACTTCTTTTGTCAAGAGTTAACACAAAGGATGGAGTCCAATTCACATACGCATACTTACATACAAATATATATGTTCA
Source organism: Phoenix dactylifera (assembly GCF_009389715.1). NCBI lineage: Eukaryota > Viridiplantae > Streptophyta > Magnoliopsida > Arecales > Arecaceae > Phoenix > Phoenix dactylifera. Next base: position 59,657 of record NW_024068240.1, read on the forward strand.
TATATATAGAGAGAGGATAGAATATATCCTCTCGATTGCAACATCAATTACAAAGCATCCAAATCGAACTTTCAGATCTTGATTTGTATTATTACAATTATCTGGAGACAAAGAATCATATATTTTAGTAGTTTCTAACCTATGCATCATATTGATACAAAAATAATACTAGTCTGCTAAAATACATGACAAAGCATTTAACTTGACGATCCATATTATTAATTTATTTACAAGTATCATACTAAATATAATAAATTTTAATGCTTAGATATTGTACTAAAACAAGGTCTAATAATATCTTAACAGTTTAAATTTGTACCACTTGTACATAGGTAAAAGATCACCGCTAAAATTTACAATTTTTGATTTCTATAGATTTTTAGTAGTATAGATCTTGATCAACTGTTTTTGATTTGAATGCTCCATTATTGATTTTGAAATTAAAAAAAATGGATACTCTTCTTTAAATAGAAGGATAGGCAATCTATTTTTTTATATATAGGAGATGGACTATATTCCTCTTATAAAGAATAAGTATGTACTTTTCTCCATTTTAAAATTAATAATAGAGCACGTAAATTAAAGATCCATATTATTAAAAATGCTTAAAAATAAAAAAAAAATTACACATGTTGGTGGTCTCCAAACTATATGTTATATGGATACAAAAATGAACAGTTCTTATTGTGCTAATATGCTAAAATACATGATAAAATATTTAAATCAAATCTACCTTAATTATGATGATATTCATATCATCAAGCATGTGTGAAACAAAAATTAATTGATTTCAATGCTCAGATCATGCGAAACATGACCTTGTATCATTTTAACCATTTATTTTTACATCTACTTGATACATAGGTTAGAAAATACATATTTTTTGGTCTCCATGCATTTTCAATGATATATATTATAATTAACATTGTGAATATTCGATTTGGACATCTTATTATTGTTTTTAGAATTGAGAGCAGCTACCCTCTCCTCTTGAGAGAAGTATAGTCTATCTATATAGAGAGACTTGTGTGCACTATATTCGATGTTAAAAAAGAAAAAAAATCCTTGTTAAACCTAGGCATTTAGTAATGATTTACATTTGTCATGACTTTTCCTACTTCAAGCTTGTTTCTTTTTGAGTTTGGTGTAATGAAAAGGATGAGACATAGAGTTCACATGTTGTTTTCGTTTGTTTGGCTTGCTTTGGAGTGAGAAACTTTGCTACACCTCATGATATAGTGACTGTTGCCTTCATTCTTTTCTATATGGATGGGCATCTCTTTGGACTGGACTTGACCTATAAAGCTATAATATAATTGATACCTAGATCATATTAGGTGTCAAATTTTCATCCTATTCTTATATTCAATTGGCTACTTCTAGGTGTATTGTATCTTGCTCGGTTAGATAAGATTGGTTCGAATTAAGTGTTGTGGTTATACGTTATCTAAAATTTAAGCAACTTAGCTTGCTCCCAAATCCAGCTCTACTACCGATCTATGCAAGATTTTGGCATATATCCTATGTATGCTAACGCAATGGCAAAGACAAGCACATACAATTTTCGTCCACGGTAGACTAACTGACGATTTCCATTTTCTTGCATCAATTCTCAGCCAGTGGAGAGTTATTTGATTTGTGGCGACCTGAGGCTGCAAGTTTAAGCTCTTCAAATGTTGATAAGCTTCATCATGGTTTATTGGTTAACTTGCAAGCTGCCAACGAAAAGCAAAGGGAGAGTGATACCCAACATCCATTAGTTAAAACATTAGTTCCAGAAAAAAAAAAATATTTAGACTAGTTTCATAGGTCAATTTATGAACGGGTCTTTGCTTTTGAAACAAAAAAAACTGAGCTCAAAATAATCTGTAGCTGTTGTCTCTTTTGTTTTGTTACTTCAAACTAATTTGGAAACATGACCAAGGCGAGCATCTCCCCTTGAACATGCAAAAGAACGGACAAGTTGTAGGAAATAATTTTGCAACCATCGGTTCTACGTACTACGATTGCCTATAACGAGTCGTTGAGGGCCAAGAAAGAACAAAGAGCTTCTATTCCAACTAATTATTTGACTTCAAACCCCAAGTTGCTTATAATTAATTAGGATATATTCTAGCTACCATCTTCCTAACCTTGATTATCCAAAACTCTAATCATTGAATTAAAAATGAGCAAACTGTTTTGCTTCATGGTGGCCCATATTACAAGCGATGGAACCACCTCTAATTTTTCTCATATAATCTCGTGCTTTCTTCTGCTCCAAAAAAAAGCAATTGTTCAGGGACCACAATATCTTTTGAAGCAACAATACAGAAGCACCCAGAGATCTTATCTTAGGATGCACTTTAAGAGTCATTTGGGACCATTACCTAACCATTCAGATACAATAAAAGCTGAGTTTATTGTCAATGATTTAAAATTTTGCTTGGCATTATGATCGCTTTTATATTTCTCTACAAACTAGTGAAATACCACAAGGAGACCGATGCTAATTAAGATAGCATCTGCATAGAATTTTTGTTATTTCATCTTACATATCTATCGGTTAGTTCATTTTTCTTCTTGGATTTTTGTAAACTATAGCTACATCAGATGGGCCCTAATTAAATAATCACAACTAATGCCAATAAAGATTACGTTTTACTAAACTTAAGCTGACATGACAACATCAATTAAACCAATAACCTGGCACTACTATCTTGAAGATGCCTGATTGAATTTTTTTTTTTTTTTTTTGTGTAGAAGTGCTGTTTAAAAAGTCATTTTATCCTTAATTGAGGGGCTTGTGTTATCCACGAAAACCTTGTCATATGCTGTAAAGCTTTCTACTTTCTTTAAGCTTTTCTTAGTTAAATATATCCTACGAATAACGTAGTACCTAACTTAGATTTGTTAATATGATCATGTGTCATTTTCCCACCCAAGCAACTTAAGTTGTCAGGGAACTACAACTGTACTTCGGAAGATAAATGGTACAGCTAGCGAGTTGTTATCTCGTTGCAGATGAACGTTGGAGGTCAGAAAGTTTTGACCCATAGCTTACTATTTAAAAGCATAACAAAGAAATAACAGTAAAAGGACCTCTCTGTTGCCTCAGGTTTTCGAAGCTAACAGACCCTAAAATGAAAAACTATATTAAAATTTTGAAGGTCGCTTACACTCATTCCAAATTTAGAATGTAAAGGGGAGCCACATCCTGAGTAAATAAATGTACTCAGCCGAAAGTAGCTCAAAACTTTTCTCCATGGATCACATACTAAATAGCCATTTCCTCATGCTCCTTAGCTAACTTGGCGCCTGTACTTGGCACTGACCTAGTTGTTTTCTTTCATTCTTTTTTATTAGCCCTTTTGTCAGTCTATCTTTATGATTGCATTACTTCATCAGTAACAAAAAATCAACCCCCTGAAGTCTTAGAGTACTTAACCTTGCACCAAGTCCTAACTACTTCCATATTTAATAAACCTCCGCCTAACACCCCTTTGCCTAGCCCAATGAGGAATCAAACCCTTCCCTTCCAAAAACTATAGCCTTCAACCCTTGACAGCCGCTTTTGAGATTGAGATGCGATGTACTCAAACTGTATACTTTGGGAATAAGAATACTAGAGTAGATGATAGAATAGAAAAAGTTAATGCCTAGCAGAATCATTATACCACAACTTGTTTCTTTTCTTTTTAAATTACAATCCCGAAGCAATTTCTAATTGGTGTTCTTCTTATCTATATGTTAAAAAAAAAAAAAGTTAGACATAAAACATGATTCGGTGCTTGACATAAATAAATTTGATTAGAATGTATATTTTTAATTTACACTGGATTTGAAAGGAAAAAAAAAAAGGCATAACCTCTTTAGTAATTACATAAAAGATATAGGGGCAGCCTTGGGAGGAAGTTCCTCACCATCAAATCAAGTCATTGGTTTTGCTAGATTTTGTAGCCAATTTCCAAGAAGTTTCGTCCCCGCTCTCGAGAGCCCAAGGCCCCATGAGAATAAGTGCTCGGGCAATCCAAGGCTCACTCGAAAAGATTCTCACCCAATAAAAATCCCTATCCTCACACAACTCCACGTTAAAATCTTTTTAAGAGCTCCCCATCTTGTCAAGGTGGAGCAGAGAGAGATCTACCAGAAGCCACATTTCCAAGACTGCCGCACACCAAAACCCAAGCGAGAAGAAGAGAAAAGCCCCCTCAATCCTAAAGCAAAAACGCCTCGTATAATCCCCGTACCAAATCAGAATTACCTCGAGTTCAAGGTGATCTTTTTATGCATAAAACGGAAGGAAGGGAAGAAGCCGGCTGAGGTGCAGCTCAAGAAAAGCTCCATGACCTTATCAGTTAAAACTTTAAAAAATCCCACAATCTCTATTACGGTGCGAGCCGGTATAAAAGAAGACCCAGAATCTGAGACACTTCGGCAAGGAAAGGGCAGTCCATTGCCAGAAAAAAAAGAAAGAAAAAAAAGAAAGAAAAAAAGGTTTTTTAGATATTTTAAGCATGTTCCGCCATTACGTCCTCCCTCTCCCCCTCGCTGAGAAAAGTACCATGCCCAATATGGCATGGCCCAGATGTCAGGTGTCGGCTTTATGCTAGTAAAATAGTGCACCACAGGGAGAGCAGCAGCGGCTAAAGGAACCCACCTTCCTTTGTTTTACATTTTCCAAACTTGTTTTAAAGACACCCACTTCCCTAACCGGCCCCTCCCCTGTCTCACAGAGTCCATGGAGGGGCTGTAGAGAGGTGTGGAGAAATGGAGTCGGGATCGAGCTCTCCGGCGGTCTCCGGGGCCGGCGGTGCCGGCGACTCCCTCCACGGGCTCAAGTTCGGCAAAAAGATCTACTTTGAGGACGGGGCCGGGGGCGGCGGCGGCGGCGGCGGCGGGAGCTCCTCCTCCTCCTCCTCCTCCTCCAAGGCTCAGGAACCCGCGGCGCCGCCGCCGCCGCCGGCGAGGAAGGGGAAGGGGGCGGGGCAGGGGGGGCAGGGGCCGCCCAGGTGTCAGGTGGAGGGGTGCAAGGCGGATCTGACGGGTGCTAAGGCTTACTACTGCCGGCACAAGGTCTGCGGTATGCACTCCAAGGCTCCCAAGGTCATCGTGGGAGGGCTCGAGCAGAGGTTCTGCCAGCAGTGCAGCAGGTATCTGTTGTTTAGATGTTGGATTCTTGGTTTCTTGACTGCTTGGTCTATTTAGGGGCTTCTCGGGGCTTTGGGTGGCTTTGGAGGGGAAAAGCTGAGTTCTTTTTGGATTTTCCTCCCTTTTGAGGTCGAGATTTGTCAAAAGTGTGGGAGTACTGGTGGATGTGTTTATGATTGTGACCATCACTTGGAGATTTGTGGTTTTGGATGGTTGTTTTTTTTGTTATTGGGTTGGGCGATTTCTCATGGACTTAGATTTGATGATGAAAACTTTTGGACTTTGCTTGGTGTGTGTATATATATATATACATATATATATTTCTCCATCCATGATGGCATTTTATTTGTTTTATTTAAACAAGGATTTTTTTTTTCATTGTATAATTTTTTTGCTTGCATGCTTGCTTGAAAAAAAATTATAGGTTTGTTTTTGACCATCAGTTTGTTTTTCTTATTTTGGATTAGCCAAAAATTTGTGCTTTAGTTAGGTCTCTCTTCTTGATTTAATGTCAAGGTTTTTATTGTTCATGGGGTTGGGAGTTTGTGTTTAAACTTTTTTTTAAAAAAATGTTGATCTGCAGGGTTTGTGTGGTGTGTTTGACTGTCGTAGTTAGGTTTAGATCTCTCTTATTGTTGTTGCAAGTAGATGGCTTCTTTACTGTTTATAGTTAAGGGCTCTGTTTTAAACTGGATTTAATATGGGATGGTGTGCGCTGTCTGGTATGTCAGATTGCCATGGATGTAGGTATTTTTGAGTCTGTATGCATTGTTGCGCTTTAAAAAGAGGTTAGATTTCTGGTTGAAAAATTCAGACACTTCTTCACTTCGGTATGTTTAATTGCCTTGAAACTTGTATGATTAATTGTGTTTCTGCTGTTGATATTTGAGTGTTCAAGGTTTTGGCTGCTAGAATTAAGACTTCTACTTAATTTTTGTTGTGATATTCTTGTGGCTGTAGATGTGCTTAGAGTAGCTTAATTTATATACGTTTCATGGGATGCAACTTTCATGCTTTTTATCAATGATGCTTGAGGAGGAGTATGTATGTGTCTGTATATATATATTTATCTATTTCAGATTGGGAGGGGCTCTAACCCCACCTTCTACCCTATGCCCACAATCCTCTCCACCCGAGCCGAACGCCCAGGTCCTGGGTGGACCAAGCCTAATGCTTGCGGAACCAAGGTAACGGGTTCCGAAAGGAGGGTCTACACACTTGATAATCAAAGCCCTGCCCCTTGCCTTAAGTGGCAAATCGTAGTACCATGCAAACTAAAGATCGGTGGTTCAGAAAAGAATTTGACAAGTCAATTTTTATATATTTGATATTCCTTTTATTTTTGACTTTGTTATAGAATGTTTCTGCTATTTTTACTTTTATAGTGGTTTAACATGGATGGTTTCAGAGGTTAACCTTGTAATGTCTAATGGAATTTTCTAATATTTGCATCAGTTATTGTTGTAACTGTCCAATGGAACTAGCTGAATGTTTGGTTTTGATGAAGAAATAGGTTTGGCATTCTGTGGCTTATGTTGAATTTGCTTTTTCTTCTGTCCCTATGGTGCGAGGTGTTTTCTATTTCTAAAAGATCTGCTTATTGGGTTATTGTTGTTTGATAAAGATGCTAAGGCAGTTGAATGCTGAAGCTAGGAAAAATAAGACTTGAGAAAACAAGGAAAACTTTGGGAGTTGAGAGTTAGCCTTTCAAAGAAGTTCAATTCATGGGTTCGTGCAATGATGTTGTGTGAATGCGTTTTCTTTACTTTCACCGATATGAATTAAAAAAAAACTAGGCTCAACTAGTTGGGGTTCATGCTCTCCTATGAATGATATATAAATTTGGATGTGAAGCTTAAGATGAGGCTCATCTTTTCAGATGACTTCCACATATAGATGTTGCCACAAGATTTTGGGATGCCAATGAGCATCGCTGCCAACAAATTAAGAGGGAGGCTATAGATAGTAGATCAACTTGCAAGCGATGGTCACATGACAAATTGTGAACTCTTAAAACATTTATGGACTTAGTTTATTGACGTATCATTTTTGCCCATCAATTTCTTATGCAGTCAGAGAGATTTATTCATCTCACGTCAACTATAGATTGTTTGACATTGAATTTAGTTACTTGAGAGTTGAGACCAATTCTCTATAGTGTTTCTTTTCTATCATTTTTACATATATTTATGTACCAAAAAAAATTACATTTATTCAAAAAGCAATTTGTTTTAGTTCTTAATGCCATGAAGTCAACTAGAATAGTTACTTTAATGCTTAGGCAGCTTGCAGAAATATCTTTAGATAAATAGACAAAGTCTATGCAATGACATTATTTATATGTAGAAAGTATGTACCATGATAGGTTATTTGGTGGATGTTAAAGAAGAAAGCTAAACAAAAGGAGGTTTCCCCATAGTTCTAAACCCTAAGAAGTATTTGCTCATATTTAGTTCTATATTTTGTGAAGTCATGTGAAATATGAGTTTTTTAGTGCTCCACTGGTTTATGAAAGCATCTGCAATTTTAAAAGATGGAAGAATAATGAGATATTAAGTATGAGTATGGCGGACATCTTTTAGTTGTGGTTGCCAGCCACATGGGATGTTGATTTAAATTACCATAGGGCTGTTGATTCTTGTGGCTGTGAGGGATCAAAACACTGAATGGTTCATTTCAGTCATAAATATGCCCAAATAGTTCAGTGTGCCATTGACACACATTATGCCATCAACATACTGACATGTTCGGTAGCAGGTGTATAACACTGGGCATGCATTGGTGGGAATTTAAATAAAAGGAAGGCTTTCAGAACGGGTATTAAAAACAAAAGCACTTGAGGATGCCCTAGGGTGATGACATTGTTTAGATGGTGAAATTAATTGAGACCACACTAAGGGGTAGGAGGTGGGAGCAGACTTAAACCTTCATCATGATTCAGGACTAGAGAAGGCAAAAAGGGCAGAATATGGCGATTAGGGTTGGAAGGGTTAGATTATAAAGGTAGGAACACAGATAATTCAAATTGGTAGCCTTGTCTGTATCAGATCCATAAGGATTCCGATACTTGTAGAATAATTCAAGGATACATGTCAAATATTTGAAATATCTTATTTTTCAGATCTAATTATGCTTCAGATGCATCCTAGCTAAGCCTGAGATATTTCCATGATTTCTCGAAGGTTGAGTGGGAGAGCTTTATTTCATTTATGTTTCAAGATGTGTTGGGCTTTTAATGATAAATGGTTAATTTGGAGCTTGTGGTGTTGATATTATTGTATGGAGTATGGATTATGGTCTGTTCGATTTGAATGATAACTAGTGATGACTGCATTGTTTTGATAAGCTACCATAATGTATAAAAGTTATTATATGTTTTGAAACATCTATATTTATTCATTGTTGTATCCTAGTTATATCGTAATCTGCTTTTCCAAGACTTGTCATAATGGTGATTCTGTATCGTGTCAAATATGCATCTCATATCTGTGTATTCTTCATAGTCAGTAAGAGGGATCCTAAGCAAAAGCAGAGGGACTAACAAACTTTAACCTGCACTGCTAACACAAATTGACTGAATCTTCTTTCAATTAGGTATACCTTTGGGTTGGCACTTTGCAGGTCATGTTAAGGGTAACAGCATCATACTCTTTTCAACATGTTGAGCTTGAGTTGTTTATTTAAAGTGTAACTGGGAGCAAGGACAAAATATATACACCTAAAGGGTGAAGGTGCTTGAAAGAGTAAAGATGGGTCCAAAGCTAGCACTCATGAAGAGCAGGGGAGGTACAGTTGATTGAAAATCTAAGGTTAGCATGTATTTGAACCAAAATTTTTCATGCACAGAAGTACGAATGAGTATGGGTTTAAATGGATTTCGACTTTGTGTGTGTACGTGTGTGTGTGTGTGGAACTGTATGGAGGGGCGGAGAACAGAATCGCACTGCCAACTTATGGAGCATGATTAATTTTGATGAAGAGGAGAGCACAATTGATTAAAAATATTAAAGTTATCGTGGATTTGAATCAAAACTCTTCATGAAATGAGTGCATGAATTTAGATGGAGTTTGATTCTCTCTCTCTCTCTCTCTCTCTCTCTCTGTGTGTGTGCGCGCGCGTGTGTGGACTTGTACACAAGGGTGAATAACAGAATCACATTGCCAGATTATAGAGCACAATCAGTGTTGATGACGAGAACCACCATCTTTCTGGATCCGCTAACAACTAGCTTTGTTCTATGACTATAATGTAATGCTTTGCTTTGTTGGGTTGATTGACTACTTTTTGGTGTTCAGCACTTGTAAAAGTAAAAAGCAACAGAGAAACATCCATTAGTTAGATGTCTATAGTTTGTGTATGTATACTATAATTGGAATAGGTGATAAATCATTGTTTGTAATGAAATATCTGATGAACCAACATCGTACTCTTTGTTCATAGAAGTCACGCATCCTGAATATTATGGAATGAACACTTCTGTACAGCCTTCCCTGGGCAACATAGCATGCGCTATTTAGCTTAGTGATGATCAAGTAAAGCATGATTCAGTGTACTAATTATGTGAACCTTTTGTAGCATGTATAGTATTCGATTCACTAACGCAACTATACTGCTTAATTTATATTTTGCTTTGACCAACATTCAAAACATTATTCTGTGCATAACATAAATTCATTTCTTTGTTTCCAGTTTGATGCATAGATGAGTCATTGTCACACTACGTATTAAGATAAGAACATGCTTAAGTTAAGCCACAAATTACGTATCTAGTAGCCTACAAGAAGTTGACTCCCATCATAGAGACATTTGAAAAGCAAAATGAGCATTCTATTTTGATTTCAATGAGAAACTCAACATCAAAAACAGTGCAAGACATTTTCTAATCAGGTTTCATATTTGAATATGCTGACAATGAATATATTGAATGAATACTTATTTCTTTTACTAGCTAGATACCAGTGCTAGATACATTTTTTCACATGTATCATTATAAATTTTTTCACATGCATCATTATAAATGCAGAACCTTTTTGAATCTTCCTTATACAGAATCTTGCTTTCTGGGAGAGAACCTAGAACTCCATAGATCAAAGCTCAGAGAACAAGATAGTTTCTTTTGTTCTTTTGCCATCTTGGTATTATCAAGTTAACAAAACATATGTACCAGAAAAAAGCATGCTGAACAAAATCCACAAAATGGATATATCTCCTTGACTTTGAGCCAGTATGGATCTATATCCTGATGGATCATTTGCATCAGAAAAGCATCTCTTGTGTTAATTAGTTTTGTCATATTCTAGCTCAATCTGCAAAAATGTTTTGTAGATTGTCTTGGATGAATGTTCTTTTAGAAAGCTATAAGACTGTTGACATTGTAAAGCTCAAAATATTGAGAAATGAATATGATCCAAGAAAATACAACTGGCATAGCATAAATGAGTATGTTTAGATGGATGTATAGTAAAACTATGAAGGGTATGCGTTGTTAATAAGAATTGTAGGAATTAAATTGATTAAGAACAATGTGATGGAGAACTGACTGTGATGGGATGGGACAAAAAAATCAACGAAATTCTCAAATCTTTGTTCAAGGATTTAGGAAGAAGAGAAAAAGACCAAAGCCAACATGGATGGAAGTTGGGTAACCCAAGGAGTCTAATGCATGGGGTCTAAAGGAGGCCAAATTTTCGCATTACTAATTTAGGAGACTTTTTAGTTCCATTTGGTAAGTTAGTTTTTGTACAAGGTTTTTATTCTTTACGTAAACATGTAATGGGAGATATCAGTTCACAACAAACTTAGATAAAACACGAGAGGTCTCTCCTCTTTTCTCTGTGGTGAACTATCCGGGCCTGTCCCCTAGAATGTGATAACTGTTTAATTAGTCTTGGTGAGAATGGCAGGAACCTTGTATCGAATTTCTGAGACATTTATTTGGGGTGATTATTTCTTTGTCATATCTTCTCTGCTGGTTATTATTCTTTTCCTTTTTTTTAATACAAAAACCTTGAAAAAATTTTCTATAAAAGCCTGGATTCCTAAATCTTAACCCTAACCCTGTTATTTCCGCAAGTCCCATTGTTTTTTTTTTGCCTTTATTTTTAATTTAATAATCAATTAGTCGTCTTCCTGAAAATTCCTGCAGCTTGTGACTTTGATCACTATTACAACCCTACATTGACCCATATGATATTGTCACCAACAAAATTAATACCCAATCGGCTTTTTTGAACCTATCCTTTGTTGATTTTGTTCATCAAACTTTTATATCCATTACAGGTGGTACTCTCTTTGTTTACCTGCATCGGTCATACCAAGGTTTCTGTACAATGCAACCAGTATCATGCTAGGCATATCTAGTTCCGAGTAGTTTTCACTGAAGTCTAAGAAGGTTTTCTGCATTATTCACTATAACTAACATTGAACTTTACCTATTCATGTATGGTCACAGAGCTCCATGGAATTGATGTATTATTGTTAAAAGGGCTCTAAAATCAAGAAGATTATGATCTGCATAAAATATTTACCTTGCTCCAAGGAAGCTCTTGCAATGTTGGTATCCAGTGACAATGCTGACATCAAAAAGTCTGCCTGCTGAAGTCCTTCAAATCACTATTAGGACTTGGGAAATCAACAACTGTTTTGCAGTGCTGCCTCCTCCTACCTTTGGTTATAAGTACTGTTAGTTTAATATTCTCCTGTGATGAGTATATCAGCTCACATAATTTGCTCTGATTTATTTTAGCTCACTATGTTGCATCTGATGCATCCCAGAAATGTCCAGCCATAGTTGCATATAAGCAATATTTCATTCACGACTCTCATGATCACTTAACCCATCTTGAACAACAACAGGTTCCACCAGTTACCTGAATTTGATCAAGGAAAACGCAGTTGCCGCAGACGTCTGGCAGGCCACAACGAGCGGCGAAGGAAGCCACCTCCCGGGCCGCTGTTGTCGCGCTATGGCCGCCTGGCCACCTCCTTCCATGGTCCTTTTTTTTTTTTTACAATCATCTTTCTTTTTAAAGCTTCAGGCCTTTTAGATGCTGTCCTTCTGTTTCTTCCAAGAGACCATGATTTCATGCAATTCTACACTGTTGCAGAAGACCCCAGCAGGTTCAGAAGCTTTCTTATGGACTTCGGCTATCCCCGTCTTCCAAGTAATGCAAGAGATGTGTGGCCGACCATTAGGGCTGGCGATCGGGTGGCTAGCAACCAATGGCAGGGGGGTTTAGACCCTCCAACTAGTGCAGTTATGGTGCAGGGCCCCCACCAATACTTGCAGGGTTCTGCAGCGGGGGGGCTCTTCTCTTCAGCAGAGGTTCCGCCGGGTGAGTGTCTTTCGGGAGTCTCTGACTCCAGCTGTGCTCTCTCTCTTCTGTCAACTCAGCCATGGGGCAGCAATTCTACCAGAAACAGAGCTCCAGTGATCCCAGCAAGCAGTAGCTTTGATGGTGTCCCGACAGCTCAGTCAGTCGCCAACGATTACATGAACAGTCCCTGGGGTCTCAGGGGGCATGGAGGTAGGAGCAGCTCACATGAAATCCATCACGACATAGGACTAGGACCGGTCACCGAGGCCGGTAGTAGTCAGTTTTCAGGCGAACTTGAGTTAGCTCTGCAGGGGAATGGCCAATGCCTGGACCACGGCTCAGACAGAGCATACGACGGTTCAGGACATGTGATGCACTGGTCTCTGTAGACCGGTGGATCTATTCTGTTCCAAAATTGTGGATCGTGTGACCGTTTTGTTATCTCCAATGTTTTGGATATCGATGACATTGGCTAAATCTCTATGGTGGTCTTTTGTAAGATCTTTCAGAACTTAAACTCATCCATTTGCTCTGTTTTGAACCTAGACCATTAAAAGCACTAGTGTGTTGGAGGTGTTTTTGGTTAATGTTTCAACTTCATGGTGGTGTCTTTTTCTTATGGATGTTAGCGTAGGTGATATCAATTTTCTTTTCGTGGCTAACGTTTTTCATGGAATCATGGGTCGGCCATTGCAAAATAGAGGAGGCATAATCCTACTCATTTAACGTTTGGCTTCAAACGAAGTTTGAGGTGATTTTCTATGTTTTGATTATAATTTCTGGGGTTCTGTGGTCGTACCAATAACTTATGTTGCTTGCCCAGATGATATGGGACATATTACTTTTAACTTTTTGCATCAGACATTTTTGGATGTACATGACAACCTTGTTTGCCATTTGTGCTGTATCTTATCATATACAAAGACTCCATTTGTAGATAATATTAGATACTGCTATGTACAATGTATATTTTGAAAACAAAGAAAGATCTAATCATTTGAAAGTCGAATTCGTGGAAAACTGGAAATATGAAGTCCAATCTGTTTGGAAGTTACATAAAAGAAGTGACTAAAAGGAGATAGCGCATATCGTTAGCATGGACTAGAAAATTAATGAGATAATTAACAAATTTACAGAATATAAAAAACATATTTTAACTGCAAAACTATTATCTTTATATGTAGCATAAATGCTCAAAAGCATAAGATGATCTCCGTTTTTATCTCTCATGTTTTTATGCATCAACGATAACATCTCCCTGTGAAGAAATCCACCAAATTCTTTTTGGAGGTTTTTTTTGTTGTTGTTGTTGGATCCCCTAATATTGTCAGTTTGACAGCTTTCTCTGTGAAACAAATAACAAAACATGACAGTGCATTCTAAGGCCACAAGCAGCAGACAATTCGAAATGTTCGAAATGGTATCTGTTTAATTGCAAAAAATTTTAGAAATGAGAAGCATGTAACAACTTGTTAGATTACGTCTCATGTATAGGTAAACAGAGATTGACACCTAGCTTGCGTTCTAGCTTGGTCCTGGTTCTATTGGTGCTCCAGCAGCAATTGAATCCCTGTCAAGGCTATTACATCTGGTGAGGCCATGATTTCCATCTGTCCACAGCTGAAGGATGATCAGGCTTATTGTAGCCGTAAATATATTACCTTTATCCATGCAAGCTACAGGCTTCTTGGTTGACAGATTAAACCACCTCTGTTTCGTCATGAGTGTGGAGATCTACTTTATGACATCAACTGACATAATATGCACAGAATTTAGATCTACCATCTGCTTAAGGGTGATGACCTCATGCATTGCCTGTCAATCTTTGGATCCTCTGGGTTCTTGTAAACAGTCAAGTCCGTTCCGGGATTTCTTTTGGCATATCTAGTGTGCAGCCATCCTCATAAGATGTGAACATACAACATCACATGTATGAGTCCAAGCTGCCAAAAGATTCGCTTTCAGTGGTCCTCTTCGTCAGGTCCAGGACAATCAATTGCAAGTGCCTCTGCTGATTCAAACTGGAGGGGGGGAAGAATGATTAATCAAAATCAAGGACACAGCAGTAATGTATAATACAGTTTTAGATTATTGACTTTTTAGTGAAGCAGATCATACATCAACTATGTGAAAAATGACAGAAATGATATGCATATCCTTAAAATTTATTATCAATACCACCGAGCACTTGCTCGAATGGTCTTCCCTCTTGTCGTTTGGGCAAGAGAATTGGGGTTCGATTCCAGGGGTACCGACCCTTGCTGCAACCCCTGATTAACCTGTTTCGACAGCTTTGACTCAGTCTGCTTGAGGGCCTAGGCTCTAGTCTAGGTAGGGTGTGGTGGGTACAGGTGGCGGGTGGGGATTAGCCCCTCCTGGTCTCAAAAAATAAAAGGGGAAAAAAAACAGTTATGGCCATCAATTAGCAACTAGATTACCATCAAAGGAACGCCACATGCGGCAGTTTAAATGTGAACAGATCACTATTTGCCACAGCATAGATTGCATAGTACTAATTCTGATAAAAAAAGAGCCTTTTAAAATGCCCTACTCACCTTACATCCACAATAGAGACAGTAATGATGTTCATCCCGCAGCTTCATCAATATATCATGCAAATCCTGCAAGAAAGGTTGGTATCTATCACTTGTCAAGCATGCATGCAAATCAATCTCATAGATCAAACAATACGACAAAATTCCCAAGGCAAAAGATTAAATCAGGATTGAACTTCTACATAAAGAGGATACTATGCGACATTACACAGAATTTACATAACTGTCACAGGCAAAACAATGATGGTCTGAGGCTTTATATAAACTTCGATTTATATTAATTTTACAGGATTAGATATAGACCTGAAAATGTTAATTACACATCTTATTATCTTCCATATACAGTAACACAAAGCAATACCATATCATCTCATGCTTTAGCACATTGCAGGGTTGATAGATGATATATTGAACAATCTTTGACACATGAACATGGAATACTAGCGATAAGCATGCTCTAGTTAAACTGCACTATATGACTTGCACTGCAAATTCATTACCTTGTCTACCAGCTTCATGTGTTTCAAAGCTACCATTGGTATCCTATCTGTATATTCTACAAGTAATTCATCTGAAAAATGGTAACTGTAAAATGGAGATATGCCTCTATTGATAGGATTAGGCTTACATTTTGGAATAAATTCAGATTTTGATGCTTACTTCTATATCTGCTTTGATGGTGAGATCTATGCATTTGAAAGCATTACAATCAAGGTCCTGTTAAAATAAACATGAATAACCACTATGACCCACTACAATTGGTGAAGGCAGGATGACAGCCTCCCAGAAGATCTAAATCTCATGTAATGCCCATGGAGCTGGATTTGGCCCTTCATAGAAATAAGGCATGGTGACAGCCACCACCTAAAAACTTGCTCATTCCTCACTGTTGTCCCATTTTCTAAGACATTTCATGAATCTATTTGTGAAAGATGACTTGATTCGTTCATCTGTTCAAGAGAAAAAATTTGTTTCCTACTTATTATCCCATGGGACCCCCTCCCAAAAAAGGTCAAAAAGTGCAATTCCTGGTTCTACCCCAGTCAATTAGATTGTAAAATGTAAAATTTCACTCAATCCCCATTTATCTCGTAAGAAAAGCAGATGATAACAAAAAAAACAAAGACATCAATTTTCTCCCTCTTTTCTTTCTTCTCCCCTTGATTCTTGAGAATCAGGATGAGGATGCCCCTATATAACCAAACTGAAAAAAGATATTCTTAGCTTTGGACAACAAAACATGGACTCACCTTGATCAAACATTATCTATTTTCTTTGATTTTAGAATTTAAACATATCATACCAAACAACTTTATGGATGCTAATAAGTCCATGATCATAATATGCCTGGTATTCATAAGGTTAGGAAGACATGTAGACATTGGACATATTAACTTCCATTGACCTCAAACATGATTCAGATAATTCAATAGTTGACATATTACTTACCCCATCTTCTGAAACCATTATAGGCTTATAATTGAATAATGGTCAGTACTATGGCCAAGACAAAAGGTATGATCTTTTTTTAAAAAAAAATAATGTTGCTAAAGTATAATACTCATTAGTGTAAACTAAATAAAGATACTGATCTATGATAATAATAATGTGCTATGAATATTGGTAATTTAAACATATTGCTTAAAATGAATTTCAAATGCCAAAAGTAATATATTAATACTAAATGTTGAAATTATAGTACTGTTAACTGATGGACAACATGACCATTATCCTAACAGTTGTAATATATGCAACGGTTGTTATTTATAGTGCCATTGTGTTGGAATAACATCATAAAGGAGCTGAATCCATTTTCATGACCCTAATTATTATATTAAAAAATGTAATATATGCAACTATTGTTATTTATAGTGCCAATAAATATTCTAATAACAACATGAAGAAGCCAAATCCAATTTCATGACCCTGATAACCAATTTAATGTCTTTATATCAAAATACCTACACAGCAAAGCATGTGAATCAGCTGGTATTGACAAAAATGCCTTTTGATGTTGTCAGTACTTAACCAAACTGCAAAATATCACATCAGAATGTTCCAATATTTAATTAGTTCATTACCACTTAAATTAATTGTTGAAAGGACCTTTACGTTATATCACATGCAGCCTCAATATATTTAGTCAAGATTTTTCCCTGACTGTAGATAGCATTCACAAATCTCTATATTCATATTAGTTGCAAGTCAATTATGTAAAATGCTTTTAAAAATCATTATTCTGATTAAACCATATGATTAGAGGTTGGTCGATAGTTATGATGTACTTGGCATTCCAAAATAGAAGGGAGGTTGGTCAATAGTAGTTATGTTGTGTTTGGCATTCCAAAATAGAAGGAACAAAACCAAAAATCAATCATAAATGACATCAGCTCATTCTTTTTAGATGAATTTAACTTCTTCACCGAACTTCCTCGTGTTCATTTTCTACATCTTTGAAACACCATAATTGCTGCTTTGATGTCTGCTCAACATCAGTGAGAATTATGTTGCAACTTGTTTTAACTGGGTTCCCCCTGCCTCGAACATTCTTGATCGCAATCACCAAGTAAATCAAACGGCCCAATGGCTATCCAGAAACATGACACTCAGTTATCTCTAATTGCCTATATTTTCAGGCTAAGTACATATCTTCTTAAAAAAAATTATCTTGGAGTTGTGAACCTGATTGGAGCACTACAAATAAAGATAATATTTGATCTCTACATTTTGGATGGGAGATATCTATATAAGTAGATAACATATTTGCTGATATATTTTTAAAATATATATAAAGAAAGCTAGGAAATTACCTCTTCGGTGATTTCTTCCTCCTCCTCCTCCTCCTCCTCCTTTCCCTCATCTCCATCCTCCTTAGGCGGTTCAACGACCTCCCTGTTCTCCAGCTGCGCCAATGCTGCCTCCGCCTTCCGGTAATCCCCGACGATCCGCCGGCTCCTCCACTGCGTCTTCTGCCTGGATCCGAACTCCGCCATCAGCTCCTCCTCCCTCCACCGTTTCCACTCCGCCGCGGCTCTATCCCTCCTCGCTGCCTCCTCCTGCGGCGAGATGACACCGATCCCAGCCCGGGACCGCCGGATCTCGAGCCCCACAGGCTCGGCCTGCCCGGCCCCGCCCTTCCCCAGCACCGACCCGGGGGTGTACCCCATCTGGCGCAGCATCTTGAACCCCACGTTCGTCTCCGGGATCGCTGCCTCTAGCCCAGCCATCGTCTGCTCGTCCTCCTCCCGCTGCTTTCGCTCCCTCTCAAGCCTCCGCTGCTCCTGCCAGCTTATACCCTTCGGTCTCTTCGGCTTCGGGGCCTGCGGCGATTCGATATTGGGCCCAAACTTCTGCAGAATTTGGGAAATTAGCGCTAGAATTCACCATAAAACTTCGCAACGAAGGGAAAATAGGGTTTCGGCGGGTGAGCTGCGAGGTTTTCGGAGCAAGAATTGGCGCGTTGGGATTAGGGTTAGGGTTTACCTTCTTCTTGGAAGAGGAGTCTTCAGGAGGGATGAAGAGGGAGAGATCGCCCATGTAGTCGTCATCTTCTCCGCCGCCGTCTGTGCCCGCCATTGATGTGCGAGAGAAAAAGGATTTGCACGTGAGATGGGAACCGTGCGGGGAAATGGATGGAGCGAACGGGAAAAATGGCGGTCGCCTATAAAACTAAAGCCGGCACTTTCATTGCCGACTTGATTTGGTGCTCAACTCCGCACAAGTCATTTTCTTAAGAAAACAAAATAGTATTTACGCATTAACTATTTAACTAGGGGCCTCAGAACAAGTTTCCCTTGACGTAGCGAGCATATAAAGTGAAGAGCCGGCTGCCGTTGCCGACTTATCTAAACTTGTTTTTGTGAGGATTTATTTTTAATTAAGACTCCCCTCTGGGCGTATAAATAAATTTCCCAGCAACTCGGTGTAGTAAGCTTCTACTCCCTTCTCCCGTTGCTTGGGTCCTTCTCTTTTGTCTCGTTTTTCCCATCCTTCTTTAGGTTTTCTTTGTTGTCACATGCCATTTTTACTTTCTTATAGCAATCTCTTAAGATGAATAGAGTAATAATCATCTCTTTTATTTGCTGACAGTTACAAATTGCATTTTCTTGTAGGGATTCTGTGAAGGATCCAGTTAAAGCTAGACACTAAGTTCATTACAGTTGTGTTAAATGATGTCTAATCTTTCCATTTAAGATAACCTCTTAGAGATTACTGTCGCTTTGATTCAATGTTTCATGCTGTTCAGCAATTTTGAATTTCCCCCCTGCATGCTTGCAAATGATGCTGTTGAGAAGTGTTTTCATATTTGATGATCCTGCATTGATTGAATTTTGATTATCATCCCTTCTCTAATTATGAATTTACTGGAACAATCTTTTAGTAGGGCCGGTTTTGTTGTAGTTCAAGATGAATCTGGAGTTGTTAAAAGGTTACAGTGGATTATGGTCAATCTTTTACTTTTCCTGCTGCTTTAGATGTTGCAGTATCTTTCTGATTTGTGGCTTATCTTGATGGTTATTTCCTTTCTGCTTAGTAACCAAAGATTGTGAATTCGAATCTTGGATAGTACATCCTCAAAACTTTGTAGTTGGATAGTTAAAATGCAGAAGTTTCATTTTCTTTCTCTGAAAAGGATCTGGAAGTATATTTTATTCTAGTACATTGAATGATTAGTGTGCATGATCTAGTTTTCATAAAATTAGAGGTAATGCGAAATTGGTGGTTTTTTTGAAATTGCCTTCTTGATACAATACATAGAAGTAGTCTAACTTCAGCCAAGTTAGTATTTTTTTCCTAAATACTGTCCTTGGCACACCAATGTCACATCAGGTTTGGCACTTTGGCGGGCCTTTCGTAGCTCTTTCTAAAATCAATGATGTATCTCTTATTAAATCAATGACCGGTCTCATAATGACAACTCATGTGTAGTTATTAAAGGTTGTCCTCCAATTCTACTTTTTTTTTTTTCAAAGCCTAGCGATAAGGCTCTTTTATTTTTATTTTTTTTTTGTCCCCCTCCAGTTACATTGAGTACCTTTCGGAAGAGATTGTGATAAATATATAAGAACGATTTTAGTGCATTGTTGAAAAATATTAATGGTTCTACATTTATCATGTAGGTAATTTAAATCGGCATGCAAAAGGGGAGGAAAAAAAAAATGTTTGTGCTGGTTATTGATAAGCCAATCACCTTCTACACTGCTCTTCCCATAATCAGTGTTATGAGAATGACCAAGTTTCTGATTCAGATCATCAAGTTTATGAATTGAAGTGTGAGTCTGGTATCAAAGAACTGATATGACTCAATTAAGAACAAGATTGACGCAGACCTCTTCAGTATGGTAAAAAGATCAATCCGATTTGGAATGAGCAATTCTCATCAGGTCATGGAATTCTAGATCAATGTTGGCGGGTATTGTTAAACATGGCTCCAGAAAATCCTTGACCAGCAGGCGTAACCTATGAGACTCGTAATATTGTATCTCAGTTGAAAAATCTAGGTAGATAGCTCTGCTGCACCCTCTCCATATGATATTCTACTAAATTTTGTTCTTGCTATTTTTTGTCTGAATAGCAGTATACGTGGTAAATACTGCAATAACCAACATCCAAACCAATGGTCCAGTATCATAGAATGCATTGTGTTGGAAATGGTCATGCATGTCATTCGAATGATAAAAGAATGCTAGATCCATCCAGGGATGGTAGCTATAATATTGCTTTGATGCACCATTAAACAAGTAAATGTAATTATAACATGTCATGTAGAAAATTTGCAAGACTTTAAGTTAATATTTATTTTTTGAAATGTATGTTGCATGTCCCAAAAAATATGCTGCAGGCTGAAGGAAAAGTTTGCATTGATAAGTTAGTCTTACCCAAATCATAGCACCAGGAATTAAACAAGTTTTCAACTACTTAAACAACCTTTGCTATATGTGCAAAAATATTTTTTTATGAATTTGCTGATATTATGAGGAAAGCGCCTGCACCATATCAACATTTACATATTTGGGTGCCATAAACTGGGTTCCCTAGCAGGCTCACCAACTAGTTTTTCTAACTTGGATTGGCATAATTAATTGTTATGGGTTTGAGGCAACTCTTGGCCCATCTTTTAAACTTTGAAATAGGTGGCAACAACTTAATGGGTTCATGAATAATTTCAAGATAAGGTTAGGGATTGAAGCAATGGTGATGTAGCAATAAATTTTTATCATTGTTGTGAGGTAGCTCCAGCTATCCATTTTATGATTTTGTTCCCTAACATTTTCTCCTATGCAGACTTGGTATTTGATCGGTTCATTCATATGTCTAGGAAGATGCTGACATTATGGAGGACGTTGACTTGGACGCTTGCAGGTTTTCCATCTCATGGACTCTAGAATCCTGCCTGGTAAGTTGAACCTACTACAGGGATGCGTTCAAGCTAAAATCCAAAAGGGGATTGCCGCAGCTTATGAATGAATATAGAACAATTTTGGTAGCCAATAATCTCCATTCCAATTACAAATAGAAGTGCAAGAAAACTTGTAGAAGTCCTATGTTTATAATTTGTATATGATTACCTTAGGTTATCGATAATATTATCATCAAACAGATTCTAGCGCAAAAGGAAAAAAGAAAAAAACTCATATAATTACAGATGGCAGCCTAAGTGGTGAAATCAATAGAGAAGGTATTACGTATAGGAACCTTATCAACTAACTCATCCAATGGTATGGATTCAGTCATCACCTTTTCTTTCCTATTTTGATTAGACCAATTTGCAGAACGTGGACAGGCTCGAAACCCAGTGAACCACCATAGCGTGTAAGTTGCAAATCATAATCCTTTCAGCTGAGATAATTAAGAGTATCCCACTGTAAGCTCGAGTAAATTTTTCTTGATAAATTTAATCATGTATATAGAACGTTAAGACAGAAAATTGCTAAAATAACGAATAACTCTTAACGGACAACTTTTACAAGGAAGAAGGATAGTTCGTTAGTTTTACATTGTTCTTCGAATGTGAAAATAGGCCTTTTTCATATTAATAACGAGGGATGATGTCCCACCAGCCAGCTAAACTCTTAAAGAAGTTTAAATTAGTAATTCTTGCTGATATCGATCAGTAACAATCATCAATATTTCCTCTGAAATGCCTCGACTGGTCAATGTCTCACAATGCATTGACTATTCTTGTGCAACGGGACTATTTACAGCTTGACAAGGAGGAATAATTGCATAAACCAATAAGGAATTTTGGTTAGTGGTGAACAATACAATACCCAGTGCAAAAGCTGGATTTAATCTATATTAACCATTATATATCAAAAATGCAATTTCTTTTTATGGTATGATTAATTTCCACATAGTTCACTACTTTCACCATTTTATGAACTGATGCTGGTACTCAACAATGCATTGATTTCTCCAATTATGTTGACCGGTCGTCCGTCGAACATAGATGATAATGTTGTCTCGCACAGCTTCTTCAGTTCCCTTGTTTGTGCAATTGCTGCTTCCTGGAGAGAAGAAGTTCCACAATTATTTCAGCAGAAAACAAAATCATTTTTATAGCAACAATTTGCAAATTACCTTTCACTATCCATACCACCTTCTGAGGTTACAAATCCAAAAAGAAAAGAAATACATCAAGGGATCATATCAGCATTTCGAGACTCAGGTTCTTCATAAAGAAAGAGAGAGTTTTATGGACTAAAGCCTGAAGCCAAACACCTAAAGCATGAGAGGTGAGGTGCGCACAGTTTGCATTTACAGCTGCAGCATAACTGCATCAGGATACAATTATGTACTAGATGCAATTGTATCTATAACTAAAATTGCATTCACTGCCCCTAACTCTAAATGCTTTTAATGATCTTATGTGTTCTTACCAACGACCCGTGCCAACAGTGAAGCTTTCAAACAAAATGACTTGAAAGTATTGATGAAATTGCATTGTCTTCCAAAGTTAATGATATGATATGCATGCGTCTTATCTTTTCATCTTAGATAATACTGGAAGCAAAAGATCTGTTACCATCCTATGCATCTGGAACATGCCAGAGGTTAGCTGATGACAGGCAAAGCTTACATAGCATGTCTCAGATGGACAATATTCAGGGAGTGTCATTTCCTGCACCCTCCCAAATGAGAATCAATTTCTCACTTTGTGGTGTGAGGATGATGCCGATGATGGTAATGATGATTGTAATTTGTTCAAATACTTATACTGATAGTTGACAGACATGCCCTCTTCATCAAAGGGAAATTGCTAGTCGAACAAATCGCTGACTATATTTGGAAAATACAAATATTCACCAAAATGGGAATATTCTCACTCACTTGTTTGGGCCAAGATGATGATAACGCATTGTGCAGCTCCATGCGTCTCACTGATAAATCATCCAAGCTCTCTCGTAGTTTTACTTCGTGATGCTTCTTTTCCTCCACTGTCAACACCAATCTGTCTAGAAATCTGGTTTCCCAAAAGAAGTGATTGGTCAGGTATCAGACTAAAAACTGCATTTGATGCAGGGTGAAGAAGTTGAAGAGTCGTCATTGATAACTAAAGCGTAAAAGTCTTCATGGAAAGACTAACATGTCGAGGTATTCAAGAATGGCAAATGCAACTGTGGGAAATGATGACAACATGTGAAGGAAGAGATAAACATGTTGAAGGCGAAGAGCTTAATAAGACCAACTATTTACCTTTTGGAGTTCAGAATCATAATCAAGTCACGTGTTTTTCGGTTTGTAAGCATGGAAATGGCCAAAGATACCTCCACTAGCATTGCCTCTACTGCATCAGAAGCATACTGTTGCAGCACAAAAGGAGCCACCGCCTGAACTTGATGTTGTAACGAGGAAGTGTCTTCACTCCTCATCTCCACTAACCGCTGATTCAAAAATGATTTGATCTGATGAAAAGGCACATGATACATTAGAGATTGAACTCTGGTGGAAGCAAAATAACATATAACCAATGACTCAATAGTTTGAAGGTCAACACCATACAAAAGACGTTACAATTCTCTACAAAATAAGCAGCCATTGGTGAACCTATATAAATTAAAGCACCAAGGTATGAACAATGAGAACAGAGACTGAAGATAGAAACAAAACAATACATATCAATTATCAAGAAAGTCTACTTGATCAACAAAAGGGAAACTTTTAGCAACGAACATTAGCATAGATTTTGCGTAGATTTGGAGAAAGTTTGACAATCAATAACAAGACACGACTATAAATAAATACCTTTAACAACATTAACAACACATACAGTTACAAGATACAAGAGCTTAAAATAAATAACTTATGTTCACCAAATAAATGACTATAAATAAATAAATAAAAGATGTTCAGGTACATATGCGTGTATGTTACATCGGTTGATGATATTAACATGTGGTTCGAGAGAATATTGACTGGATTTTGGCACTATTTTTAAAAACGAACCAGATTTGGCTGGTTCAACCAATTATCGGAAACCAGTCGCCTGTCTGGTCCAGTTCAAAGGTTTCATAACCCCACCTGTGCCCTGTAGTTCAATCTTGTCCATTTCCATTCTAGCCTTTCTCCCTGTCGTCCAGCTAGCCATAGCAGCCTTCACTGCCTCCTACTCCAAGTACGAGATGCAACAGTGAGACCCTAATTCGAATGCCACTGCCTTCCTCGCCATTGACATGCAGATCTACTTTGCCTCCGTGGCCACTCCCAAGTCCCATCCTCTCCGCCCTCTGCTCCACCATCACCCTCTACCTTGCCGTTGGCATCCCCATCATGTTCACCCGTCACCTCTCTCGCCGACTACACCATGCTCAGCAGCTGATGGGCCTGCAACCTCATCCTTGAAGGCACCCCAGAGTCCACAGCCAGGGAAGCCTTCCATGGTTAGCTGGATGCCACCATTCATGCGATGGAGGTAGAGGAAATTTTGCATGGGATGAACATGGTGGAGGTGGTCATCACCGAGGTGATGACCAAGCTCTACTATGAGACCACAGCCAAGGAGGCCTTCGTCGGGGGGTTTCGGGTCTCCTTCTCCACCAATGCCACTACAACATTGAAAGAGACCTCCATGAGCACCGTGATGATTGGCCTAGCCGATTGGACCAGTCAGATCGATTGACCCGGTAATCGGATAGCTTGCCAGTTTACTATCCAATTTGGTTTTAAAACCCTTGGATTTTGGAGGAATTTTTTAAAGGATGCGGAAAACTAAATCCTAGAGTCACTTAATAACAAAGATAAAAAAGGTTGAAGGCTATGATAAAAACTGATGGACAATATAGTCAAGAGTTAAGAGTTGAAATGAAAAGCAGATACGTTATGGTTTCTCTCAACTTGGTAGCATGGAATCATGAGAAATTCTGCATTCTATATCATGTCAAATACATCTGTAAGTGGTAGGAATTCTGTATACTCTATCACAAGCGTGATCCATACTCCCATCATAGGGTCTAAGGGTCCTTGTTGATAGAAACTGGCCAGTTTGTGACAAAGCCAGTCTCTTTCTTGGTTATATAGGATACCTGGCAACTATATCAGCATCTTATGTTAGTCTATGTATAAGATTTAATTACAACTCAAACTTGTGAGGGGTTTGCATCCTTGAATACAGTTTTCTGTTTGGTGATAACTTACCCAATAACATTTCAAATAAAAAGGTTTGTCCTAGAACTGTCAAAGGGCATTAGCTCAGATGCCTACTTTATAGAGGATACTCTGGATCACTAGTCATTGTACTTAGAAATAGATACACTGCTTAATAACGGTGATGCTGATCTTTTACATGCTTTCAATTAAATTAGCATATGCAGTATTCACAATTTACAGAGAAACATACATGAAGGACTGAAGAAAAGGGATTAAAACTTTATCGCATACTTTCCTTCGGAATGCTGAGAAACTTATACGCATCCATACAAATATATATTTACACAAAAACAAGCACGTCTATACATGCATATATATCTACGCATGAAGTGAGTTTATATATGCATCATCATGTATGTACATATATGCTGGTGTGGGTATTTGCACAAATGGGTATATGCATGGATGTGTATGCATGAATGCATGCATATGCATGGATGTGTATGCATGAGTGCACGCATATACATGTGCATGCATACATACATCTATGTATTTATCCAAATATATATGAACTTCACAAAATACCTCAAACAGATCATCAAGTATCTTATTCCTGTATTCAGTCTCCAAAAATTGGCTTCTCTCTACAACTAAACTTTGCTGATGTGGTGATTCAGCTGGACTTAATAGTTGACTTTCCTTGCCTGCATCTGCTGTAACATCAAGCACATCCACTTGAGGTTTTTCAATGCCCATATCCCAACATATTTCTGACTCAGAAGTTCCAGAGGCCACACCCTCCATTCTATTTAACAGCATGTGATCAGATGCCACGCTGTCAGCATTTTCAGACCCCTTTAAATCTATATTAGAATCAATTATTTCATAAGAACCAAAATCATTGCCAGATTCTTCAGGTTGTTCCACAGCACCAATATCCCAATCGATTTGTGTATCATCTACCAAAATGTTCCAGTCAATACCATCCGTGGCAAGATTGGTATCAGGTAGCTGCTTTCCTGTCACAGGATAAGTTGAGTCTGGCTTCGACACATCATTCAGAGAATTTTGGACCACTGGAGAAACAGACACATTAAGAGAGGGAGGATTTTCAAGAAGGTGCCTCAGATTTTGTAGCACATCACTTGGGATTTTCTGCAGTCACAACAACATAAAATTAATCACGCATAACACCGCCAAGCACAAAGTGCATGTCAACTACTAATCTGCAATATAAAAGGTGTACTGGAATGTGAGCTCCCGCCCATAGCAATGAAGCATTTAAGTAATCAATATTCAGCCGTTGTTATAAACATACCTCTTTCTCGGTGTGAGCATCTCTGACAAAGTTTCTATAATACTCCATGGCCCTTAAAATGAGATCACTATTAAGGACTTGCAATAATTTGCTGAATGTGGATGGAAGAGACTTTGCTGTCTCCAAAAGCTCTAATCTCACATTTTTCCCCTATAAAAGTCAAGTAAAAGTTGTTTAACCTATCTTTAACAACCCAAAGAACATAACCAATTACAGAGTGCAGAACATGGCCATATTGGATGACAAGAGACAGCCATGTCCAAAAGCTGCCATTAAGGAATGCATACCTGCAATCCAAGCTCTTGACAAGCTTCAGAATATTTAGCTGCAGAGAGAGCAGCATTTCTCTTGATATCAGCCTCCTTACGATCAAGTTCTGCTAGTTGTTGCTGAATCTTCTGCACCTGCTTTTTCTGGTAGGGACTTCACCCAGCATGATGATCAGTGAAATTAGTTATAGTGCATTGATTATACTCCAAACTTACCAAACTCTGGCATGAAAATAAAACATACATTTCATAGTTAACATTCTGAACCATTATCTGAGCAGCCTCTCCAAGAAAGATATGGTCCTTCTCAAAGGAGCGCACTATGTTTTCCCATTCACCCTGCCATAAGATCAATCACGAAAAAGGTTTACCAAAAGAACTGGAAAAACTCAATCAAAAAGTGGAATTCGGGTTTCAGTGATCTTACAGCAGAACCTGATAAGCGTCCAAAAATATTACGACTTTCTGTAGTTGAATTCAAGAGAATATTGTATATTTTCTTTGCTTCCATGTACCCAATAACTGAAAATATAATGTAGGTATTTAAAAAAAAGAAGTTTTAGAAATTTATAATAAATAGAACAAAATACGCAAGACTTAGATGACCACATATGTTAACATCTTTTCTGGGAAAATCAGTTAACGTATATCTCAAGCATAAAAAAATAAGAGAAGAATAGAGGAAACCCAGCTGTAAAATAGCAGAGGCAATGGTATTTGAAAAGAATGTAATGAATAAATCAAAAGAAAAACACAAGTCGGAAGTTCCTCAATGTACCAGTGCTAACAAGAAAATCAAGAGGTATGATTGCCATGCATCCCACAAGACTGTGTCGCTCATATTTGTTAAGAAATTTATCATAATATCAAATTCTGTCCTCATAAACTATGGTTTTCAGGGACTCTGGTTATCCCTCTATCTACATATCCAGACACATGCCACATGGTGGTGCCAAACTTTCTAATCCTCTATGATGATGTGACGAATACAGCAGAAAAAAAAATCTCCTAGGGAAGGTTAAAAAGTTTCATTTTTGGGATGATACACTTGTAATCAATGCTCAATTTCCTCACAAGTCTACATTCTCTACCAAGACTGCCAAACATAAGATTCCCACAATGACCCTTCAAAAGAAGGCTTGCACCAAAGTATTCCATATTGTTTCTTTTCAGCAAAGTATCGCCACCCAATATAAGAAACGAGCAGGAGGAAAAGCACCCAAAGCACCTAAAAGAGGACAACATCCAACATCTAGTTCAAGGAAGTAAAAGAGCGCAGATACCCATCCCCACAGGTAGCCATTGCACAAGTTTTATATGCAAGGAAATAACACACCAAACCTTCTTGCGAAACTCGGTAGAACAGTATCTTCATCAGAGATTAGGCCTTGTCCAGAACCTATCATAGAAAATTAGCTTGCACCTTCGGCATCTTTATAGCAACATGCCCTAAGTCCATCAAATACATAATAGAGAAATTCATCAACTCAACGTCAACAAAATAGCTCCTTCTTAACACCATCTACCTAACAATATCAGTTCATCAACTAGCTTCAAGGCAACAAACAACAAATTAGGACAGTAGACAAACAATTCTCAGCCTTTGATCCCGACACTCTGCATTAGATCCTATTACACTAAAAATAGCTCATAAACCTATTCACAGTAGGCTTGTTCATTCAGCTACAAACATAATAAACTATGAAAAAGGTTTGAATTATGTTACTTACTATGCAAAGTAACACGAGGAACAGGAACAAGGGTAAATGTTCAGAAACTTAATCATAGTCAGTCGAGCCAAATTGCATTCAGTTTCAGCAATTCAAAATGGTTTCAACTCCAACTGAACCAGATTTGGTAAAACATTGTTCAACAAATTTAAAAAAAATAGGGGGAATTTAAAAAAAAATTACAACATATTAGATTACATGATACTGTCTGAATTTTTGCATATGTTTTGTCTATTGGGCTGTCTGAAACCTACTGAAAACTCTCAAATAACAAATAACAACCACCGCCACCAAAAACTTGCAAAATTCAAATAAAATTCTACGAACAAATTTAGCTTAAATGTATGGATAATGATCGTATATATATGCATGTATGTATGACAAAATTCAACAAAACACATCAGTTTCAGCTGAGAGGAAGCAAAATTGGCCGAAGTCTACCATAATTCTGAAGCTCTGGTCAACTTCAAACAATTGTTTTCATTTCAGCCAAGACATATTGTACTGATCTAGCTACATATGTGGACTGATGTCACTAGGATCTTATAAAATATGGTACTAATACATCGAGCAAGATTTCTTAATCTCATTTTACTATGTTATCATTGCTTCTTCCAAATACCATAATTGATTTGAATACGCAAAGATCTTCTTCCCAGCACTACAAGTGTCAATCCCGAACTTACCTGTTACTCCATCCCCACCCCATATTTGAGTGACAGGAGTGTTCAAGTTTTCAAGCTACGGCATCCCATGCTATCTTCAAAAATCCTTACGCAATCGATTGAATCATCATTAAAAAGTTAAAAGGAAAAACTAAATATAACAGCTCTAGCTCAGAAAGGAATTACCTTCGGGATCTAGGGTTTGGAGGAAGGGATCGAGATCCCTGGGCAGCGACGTGAAGGCGGACGAGATCCGAGATCTGATCGAGCTCAGCCGCTTCCTCCAATCCTGCGGTATCTTCTTCCGATCCACCAGCCATTCTTCCCCCCACCCAAAAGAAACACACTAAGGAATCAATCACTACTCCAAGGAAAAATCGACAGAAAAGCGTTCAAGATTTCTATTAAAAAAATTATAAAAAGGGGAAATAGAGATGCAGTCGAAACCTCCGAGACGAGCGAAGGCGATGTCGATGGGGAGGTTTCGAATATCCGCAGGGTCATGCATGCCTTCTTCGATAACAAGCGATGGGCAAACAGAGCTCCACTCTCTTCTCACGGCGCACAACATATTATAAACAAATACAAAAAAGAAAAGAAAAAGGAAAGACCCTCTCAAGTGCCGATACCGCAAGCCGAACCGAGGCCCAATTCCGACCGGTCGGAAGGCCGAAATTGGACCTGACCGCCCGGATCTCAGCACACGGTTGCTCGTCTGGTCCCAAGATTCTAGTTCGTCACAATCCGGTCCAAGCATCATTTTTGAAGTTCAAATAATTTCAGGCTGGGTCAGCCCAACAGGCTATCACAAATGTCGACCTAGAGCCCAGTCAGAGCAATAGAGAGAGAGAGAACAAGAGAGGAGTGGAAGGGGAAACATTAAGTGGGTCTTTGAAACCGGTTCAGGTTGTATGTTTTACAGCAATGAATGATTAATCTTTTTTTTTTTGAAACATCAACCGTTGGATTGCACCTTACACAGATTTTAAAGCCCTCCAATCTTTTCTTCCATCCATCTGCATGGTTCTTGAAATAGATGTTGCACAATCTAACAGTTGATGTCGCAAAAGAAGATGAATCATTCTTTCGCACAAAAGATACAATCCGAGCAGGCAGAAATCCTTGCTGCCTTCACCAAGTACTGTGTTACATCCGCAGAAGGCTACCGCCCGCTGTGTAGTTCATTGCTATGACACTCTTTGAACCATTTCAAAAGAAAAAATAAAATGCCAAGAGCTCCATTCTTTTGTTGTTACCATTCCATTAATACATTCTCATTAGGATCATCATTGAATTTCTCCAAACAAACCACTAAATCTAAAACTCTTTTGCTTGAAAGCAAACATTATAGCCGTGGGATCTGACTCCTTGAGCTTGATTATATGATCACTTGAATTGTGATTAGTTTTATATCTGTATATAGGAATTAAACAATGGATTGCAGCATGCTGTTGCCAAGAGAAATGAAACAGGCCGTTATCTAGTTAGCAAATATTGACTTGCAGAAAATTGACTTACCCACATGGAATCTACATATAGAGCTTCAGTCCACCCTATTGGTTGATTGTTGGGTGTAGCTTTAAATTTGATAGTGATATAATGCATTTGTGCAATTTAACCAAATGCCCATACCTTGTGGGCCTTTGTCTACGTAAATTCATAGAGAGTACTCTTTGGGAAAATTTGGGCTCACTAGAACAGCTCATGATAGGGGCTTTGAATGGGCTGCCCAGTACTGTTGCTAGAACTGTTATAGTAATTGGCCCAAGATTTGGTATTTTAACGAAGTGGAACGGGTTCCAGTGGCTGTTGTACCATAATTCATAAGTCCTCGGCAAGACCAGCCGTCGCAGAAGTTTCCAGACTCCCAGGCTCCTTTTATTTTCTTTTTTTTCCCTTTCTAATAAGTATTAAAATATGGGCAAAGCTCATCTACAAGGTTTTAAATCTCGATTTAGGTAAACACCTTAGGTTGGACAGTTCGATCAATAAAAACTTCATTTTCTTGCTCAATAAATACGTGAGACTTCTTCATAGCTTCACCCAAATTAATTGGCAAGATGATTTATTATCTACTTTTAAAATCGAAGAATCAAATATAATCCTGAAAGAATTTTGAAATGGTAGCCTGTTCCGAGGAGTTTAAACCTGTGCCTGACCCTTGTGGAAAAAGAAATAAGACGCTCTCCTGATCTAAAAGAGTATCACTTTCCTCTAGCTGTTGATGCCAATAAGCTTATCCAGAGATATGCAAACACAGATTACACACGCAACCTCAAGCAAGTTGGGGGTTTATCTTTCAGTGCAAAAGAATGGTTCATCTTCCTTCGCTCGAATCCACCATTGGATCATCTATTTGTCACTTTGAGATCTGTGCAAGTGGAGAATGACATGGATCGGAGTGCTTTGAGATTTTGTAGGATGAGTGATCCAATAGCGAGTTCGCATGAAGGAAAGTGTATCCTTCTTTGAGGGAAAAATATAACCCTCATTCATCATAAATGGCAGCCAGTATGCATCTTGAGCTAGGTTGGATAGCGCAACCAAATAAAAAATATATATATTTTTGTAGTACAGCAATACTCACCTATATCCTTGTAGACAGCTTTGATCAGCTTAATCTTTATGGCTGACTCTGAATGAATAGTTTTCTAATACCCATTTTGGCGGCCTTTTATATCCTATACTACGTGCACGATATGACGACGCACCAAGCTAATCATCTCATCTCATTCCTATGGGCCTTATTTATCATGCGCTCATTTTGGATTGCCGCAATCTCGGATTGTTCTTACAATGCACCACATCAATGGTGCAAGTGGTGTAGGATATAATTTCTCCATCTTGGCAGGTGAACACCCATTTTAACCTAGCCCATTCCAAGCCAAGGACCATAAAATGTCAATGTATAGCAGATCCAATCATATGGCTTTTACGCCAGATGACCGGAAGATGAAATCTTAGGCAAAAGCATGTGGGCGTAAAGAAGCCCTACGCGACAATCCCATGCGTCAAAGGTAGGGGGGGCCCCAAAAGAACCCAGGGGGGCAACCCCTGACGGCTTGCATGTGGTCAAAGGAACTGGGCACATGGGGGGATGCTAATGAACGGAGAACTACCGCATGTTCCATGTTCACTCATCCTAATGTGCCTCCAAGCACTAGAATCTTACCTCATGTCTCCTTTCCCTTCCCAAAATGACAACAAATGTTTTTTTTTGTTTGGATGGAAATGGAAGGAGGGAGTTACCTCCCTCTCCCCCCAAGACTTCATTAAAAGAGAATGTAAAATTAAGGGACAGTTACATTGGAGTTACAGGGCATTCCGAGTTAGGACTGAAACAGCATAAGATAGACTTCTTCTTGGTATGGAGCACCCAATAATTGAACACCATTATAGGTGCATTTAACATGCATTTCTCTATTTCATTCCATCAAATTCTCATACCACTCGGGGAATTAGAATAATAACATACGGCCAATTATTTTAGCTATTACATGGTTAGTAAACAAAAGATAGAGGAATTGGAAGAAAAAGCTAAAGTTGGGAGTCTCTCTTTGGCACAAGAATCTACGATTTAGGGAGAGATTTGGTGGTCTCTTTTCGTTATAAAAAATCAAAAAAAAATTGACTTTCTCTATGATAGACACTCAATTGAGTATCACAAGGTCCCAGGTCCACCATACAGTTCCACTCCTAAATTTTCCAACAAAAAGCTAGCACAAGTTAATTCCATGCTTCTCTATTTTTTTTTCTGTTAGGACAGGCGATTCACGCTATTCTATCACGAATACATTCCAAAAAAAATCGAAAAGTAAAATATTCTAGAGTGCCCCGAGTATTAGTGCCAAGTTGGTCCGCGGCACATCGTCAACATGCTCTGCTACATAGAAGGTCACCCAATCACGCTCTTTTCGTTCTCCTCTTCCTCCGTACGGTCCATAGACACGGTAATGTTGCGGACGCCTGCCTTCAGGGTTTGAACAGGTTTTGATCTCTAGGAAACGAGTGGTGCTTTACAAGTTTTTCGCATAGGGTCGTTAATAGGCTTGACGTTGGAAGGGTCACAAGAGAAAGGAAAGGGGGGGCTTTCCTTATATTTGGCAGGAAAGTTCGTACTTCGTACATATCTGAGGGCTTTTTGAATTCCGACTAACAAAACTTTATACGCTTTGGATATCGGAGTCTTCATGCCTTTTTTTTGTTCCATTGTTGCATGACGCAGGTGGGCACAATCCGTGCCGACTTCTCTTGCCTTCAGTTTTGGTTTGGGCAGCACTTTGGTTGATACGCATATATTGCAAGCCAATCAGTTGCAGTCTTGTTCTATCTCTTCAAATTTCACTGAGGACCCGACCCAGGTTATGGTTTGGGTTTAGCCTAATTTGATCGGTTGGTTCGATCCAATGTTACTCGAACACCTGGTGCGGGTGTTATATGTCAAAGTGTCGAGAACTACTTGACACGAGAACCTTTTAAAAACCAGAATTAGAAAGACGTGTCCTAAGATCAATTTTGATGGATCGGTGCTGAATGGAGGCACTAAGGGTGGAGCGGATTTCGTTATTAGGAGCCCAAACTTCATATTCGTGGCAGCGGAAGGCTGTCAATTATTTGACTGTACGGTTCCTGGTGTGGAGCTGAGGGCTGCCTGGGTGGATCTTCGATATGCTCAGCGTGTGCTCTCAGCTGGTTCAGTCATCTTGGAGGGTGACTCGGCTACGGTCATCAGCTGGATCCAGGGAGGCCGAGGGTCACTGCTAGTGACCATCCTTTGCTTCGCAATATCTGGACGATGATCAGGGACGAAGGGATTGTCCAAACGAAGCATGTGTTTAGAGAAGCTAATGGGGCTGCAGATTAGGTGGCCACCTACGTGACTAACCATTCCGATAGCACCTTGTGGATGAGGGTTAAATCAGTTATTTCATCTTATTCAGTCAATTGGTCGCTTCAGTATATATGTTAAATCAGTTTTCCTTAAGCATAATATAGATAATTCCGAAAAAAAATGTAGTTAACAAATAATTCACATTTTCTTCTCCAACCCCTTTAACCCACTAATAATAATTCAATCTATTTGTAAGGTGAGTGGTTGAAAAAAGGAAAAAGATTGACCGACATACACTAGATAAACCATTCGATGCAGAAACCTCGAGAAGACCAAAATCCAAAACTCGCTGCAAAGAAAAGAAAGATTTATGAGAATTTATATGAGTGTGTGTTTAGTCCCATATCGGTTATGCATTGGATAGATCTTGGGTACTTAGAATAGGACCAAAAAACCTAAATAACATCTTTCGGCTAATCTTTTTGGGTGAGATCATAGGTTATGACAAATGGTATAAGAGCGGATCCAGCTCATGGCCTATGTAGACTAGAGAACACTGCAGTACGAGTCCATTGGGGCTGACCACGAGCTAGTCATGGTGTTTGTAATTGATTTGAATGGATTTGAATCTTTAGTCTGGCGAGAACGCCAGGGCTACTAAGTGAAGATTCGTGCAGGTATGTGTTTAGTCCAACATCGATTATACACTAGGTAAATCTTGAATATTTATACAATACTAAAAAATTTAAATAACATTTTCTGGTCGGTCTTTTTTTATGAAGTCCTGGGTTGTAATATAACCATGAAGAAATTGCCCACCGTCATCATCTTTGCATTATACAAATTCTCGTACAAGAAGATTATATCACAGGCCACATTGTCGAGAAAAAATGTTAAATAAAAAAAAGTGCTCAACTTTATAGATGAATCATCAAAAGCATTTACAACGGCATTCAATGATGAATGCAATTGCCGTGGTGCCTCAACAACTTGACACTCGTTTGCTCGTTGCTCGGACATCTAATATATAAACTTTCTTTTTGATGCTGTTACAATTTATATGCTAAGTTGTACTGGAAGTTTTATAAAGAAGCCCCCAGTATATACAACACATTGGCGATCAGGTTAACTTAGCCATGGACATGGGTCCGGCCTGGACCTCCTAGACCCCAAAATTTCAGTTTATTGGATTGCCTCGACAACAAAATCTAATATAAATGGGCATGCGCATCCCTAATTTCTGCAGATATTGGAGTATCCATTTGAAAAAACTTGCACTATTTTCTGTTTCTTCCAATTGTTCGCCACCTAGGAATGTTAAACAGGTGAAGTAAACATTGAGTGTATGTTTCCTCTCCATTATAGCCCAAATTATGTGGCTCCAATTATAGGCAATGCCAGTTTGTCCAACAGCCATCTACATCGGACAAGCTAAATTGAGTTAAGACCAGTTTTTTCAGTCATGTTATATACTTTCTCCCATATAACTACTAATTTATGGGTCCAGTTCTTGTATGATAATTCACTGATTGCTTGAATAATGTTAGAATGTGAAAAAGAACAAAGCCGGAAGGCATGCCTCTCCTCCCATCTATTCCTCCCTCTCCTAGCTTGGAGGAACTCAAGCAAGAAGGAACAAATTTTGCATGGTTGAAAAAGTGGAGCAAGATGTTTCTATAAGGACCCGTGCAGACGTATGTTTAGTCTCACATCGGTTATCCGCTGGGTAGATCTTAGGTACTTATACAGGATCAAGGAATCCAAATAATACCTTCCGGCTAGCCATTTTGGGTGAGGTCCTGGGTTGTTTGAATGGTATCAGAGCGGACCTCACTCATAATCTATGTGGACTAGGGGATACTATAGCACGGATCTATTGGAGCTGACCACGGGCTGATCGTGGTATTTGTTATTAGATTCGAATGGATTTGAACCCTTAGTCTGACAAGGATGTCAGGACTTGAACGGGGGAAGTATGTGAGTACCCGTGCGGACGTGTGTTTAGTCCCACATCGGTTATTCGCTGGGTTGATCTTGGGTACTTATATAAGATCAAGGAATCCAAATAATACCTTCCGGCTAGCCATTTTGGGTGAGGTCCTGGGTTGTTACAGTTTCAAAGTCAATTCGGTATCGCTTGCTGAACTTCATGCGGCTTGGAAAAGGAATATGTGCTGCCACCAGGGAATTGGGAAGCAAGAGTTTAA
The DNA here is from genome assembly GCF_009389715.1 of Phoenix dactylifera. Classification (NCBI taxonomy): domain Eukaryota; kingdom Viridiplantae; phylum Streptophyta; class Magnoliopsida; order Arecales; family Arecaceae; genus Phoenix; species Phoenix dactylifera. Next base: position 96,266 of record NW_024068240.1, read on the forward strand.
TTTTGGAGGAGTCTTTCATGTAGTAACATGATGGATTCAAAAGGTCTTGTTGGTAGTATCTTCGTCCTGTGCACGCCAAATATCTCGTGCATGTAGCAATTCGATAATATGAATCTTCATCGCATTGGATATGAGCGATTAAATCATGAAGAAGCCATGACTCATAGGCTATATTAGAGATTGGCTTCTTTATTCTTCCATTATTTGAAGTTGTAGCGATCATTGGAGGTGGAGGTAAGGTCATGTCATCTACAAAATCCTATAATCGGTTAGCTATTAAGAGAGATTGAATGTTGAATACATGCCTTGTAGCTAATAAAATTATCCTGAAGTTGAACAGCGGTCGAAGACAGAGTGGGGAGGATGCTTTGAAGATAGCTAAGGTTGAAGACTCCAATATCATGTGGGAAAAAAATTATTTTTATCTCAATTTTATGAGGTGATAATAATGTATATTTATAGTTGAGTATATACAAAAAATTACGACTAAAATGATATAGAAAGAAATAACAAATGGATATATAAGATCAATTCTAAATTTATGCTATTCAAAATTTAAAATTCAAAATTTTTCAAATCATGGATTTTAATATATGGCTGAGATGAAAACACTACGTACCAACAGATCTCTACAAATCGGAATCATAATCCCTTGCTGAACGACATTGCTCGGATTATCTCCATATGTGATTATTTTTCAGCACAATATGTGTCTCGAAAGGCAACCACGCAGCACATCGATCGGCATCTATACATAGTCCTCTGAATTTTGGTGTCTTTGATGTCTAGCCCCCAGACTTGCAAATGGATGCAGCTGGTTTCATATATGTTCTGAGTTATTATGTATATCCATTCCTTTTTTTGTTTGTTCCTTCCACTTGAGTATGTTTTCGTTTGTATCCTAAGGAAAGAAAGAGAGAGGGGGAAGGACCACAACTAGTTGACATAAGAAACAAGGAAGACAGTCAACTTCCAATTAATCATCACTTCGTGGCAGGTCATGGAATTGATCAGCGGGTTAAAGATCGAGGCAAAGTAGCATACGGCATGTGGCATGAACTCTTTTATCCGTGGAAGATTATGGAGCATCTCATGGTGGAATGAGCTCCATCATGTGCTTCTTCTCCATAATATACATAGAAACAAACAAAAAGGAAAAGAAGAGCCTAACTACTCTTATTCTGGATGTCGACATGCTGTGCCGTGTACGTGGAGCTGGACCATCGCTTTAATGAGGAGACTCTTAAGTGTCCACTAACACCCCATCTTATTCCAGAATATAAATCAAATAAGAAAAAAGGGAGAAGGTGACTTGCTGGTGCACCAAACGCTATCTTTTTTCCTTTGCTTCCTCTCCAACGGAACCGAAATGAGAAAAAGGCCCCATGATGCTTACCTCTCACCAACTCGGGATAAGAGCTCCTGAACCACCCATGCATTATCTATTCGCATGCATGCATGAAAAGAGAGTAGGTTCTCTTGCTAATCATCAGTTGAGAAATAACTATTTAATGTTTCTATGCTTTTGTATATATGTGCATGTTAATTTTCGTTACTAGGGGTGTATATATATATGTGATAACATCTTCTAGGATGATTACTTGCACCTAAATATTTCTCATAAAATGACCATAGCTTCAATCTGCTTCCTGTTTATGACTTGTTCTATTCCAATTCCTGTGATAAAAAGTATGAGACAAATGAACCATATTTTCTGAAAATGAGAATAGTCCAACAAAAACTAATCAAGTGCAAATGTAAGCAGGTCAGGTCATGGCAGCTTAAACTCTATGGGATCGTCTTAGGTCATTCTTTCGTGCCAACGAATATGGGTTTAATCTAGATGGCACCAACGTTAAAGCTAGTCAAGAATTCGCAACTAGCCTGGTCACATAATTTGAATTAGTCAAGAATTGACTAAGCCCGTCCACCTTGATTATCCCCCACCTAGTCGTAAATTCAACTTGACTAACATGACTAACGTAAAACTAAGTCGAATTGCCTTAACCTCTAAGAAAAGTAACGACTTAGAATAAGTCTAGGTGACAACCTAAAATATGTTTGATGAAAAGCTAGGTCAAGAAGGTTGATTAAGACATGTAACTATGCAGATAAATTTTGATCCCTACGCTTATATATTCAAAGGCTCTAGTGAGAAGTGTATGGTCATAAATAAATCCAAATTTAAACTTAAACAATTGGAAAAAAAATTGCACCTAAGCTGAGTACTCTAGATCTCAAACAGCACATCTCCACCCATGTTTCCTTCTTCAGACAGCCCATGAACATTTTATTTGAACAAAATAGAAAAGCTAATTGTTATGCAACCTGAATTCCACTTTTTTAAGGAGATCAGGAGGGGAAGACCCCCTCCTAGAATTTATTAAAGAAAAGGAAAAACAAAAAAATAAGTCCAGGAGACCACTGTCTACCCAACCAAGGACCTAAATACCACATCTCAAGCGCTATCCAATCTTTTTTTTTTTTTTTTTTTTGAGGAAAAAGCCCAATCTAATCTCCATCTGAGTTTTCTTTTTAGATCGGCGAGTAATTAACCACAATCCTAAACAGCATAAAAAGCTTTCTTTGGGGCATCTGAATAGATCCTCACGTTGGGACTAAATATCACAAATCTGAGTCCCATGTACGAATCCGCAATCTAAACTAGATGCAGATCGATCAAATGCATGGTGGTCTAATAACCGAGCATGAAAATTTTCAACTGAAAAATTAGGTCCAATGTCATTTTCATTCTTAGCACTCTGACATCTAACTTGAGCTCATTCATATGCTGAATTCAGCACGCCATAATGGCAATCCAATCATGACAAATAGTTGGATTTGGTATTACAATCACCAAGGAATGCATCGAGCATCAGCCATCACGTGGTCCTGTCTAAATATTTGTCCATTTTGAGCATTTCATCACCGACAAACTATTTATTTTTATATTTGACACTTCATGAGCGGAGCTGAGGGGCCCTCGGCCGGCTTTAGCTACGCTCGACACACTCCGAGAATTGGCGCCATCTTGGTTGGAAATGACTCTATTACGGCGATTGGCTAGATTCAAGGACAAGAAAGAGAGGTGTGCGCATATCTCCTGCCCCAAGACATAAAGTTTGGCGAGAGGATGCATCTTCTATTAGTATAATTTTTGGGATCACGTAACAATCTTTATCGTACATAACAACTTGCATCAGTTAGTAATATTTTTTATTGTTAGTGTAATCATATATCGGCCTATATTATTTTCTTTGCATGGATTCTGTACACAGTATATATAATCCTTGAGATATACCGAATATGATGGAACAGAGAAATAAAATTATTTTTCTCTCTCTTTTTCTTTTGTTTTTTTTCTTTTTCTGCAAATATTTTAACATGGTATCGGAGCCACCAATCACGTAATCTGCTACCATCATTTCTTCCGTCTTTGTTATGGTTGTCGTTGCTATATCAAGAAGCTTTGAAGACCCTGATTGCCGATCTATCGATCTCTATTTCTGAGTAAATCAACATCCAAAAATCCTCTATTTTTTAGTAGATCCGTATATTCTCTGTTTTTCCGCAGATCCTTTATTTTCTAATGAATCAATATTGATCTCATTAGTAGATCTACATATTCTCTATTTCTGGTAGATTACTATCCAAAGATTTTTTGTTTTCTATGGATTCACAGCTCCTCTCTACCGCTTTCCTCCTTGGCTTCAGATCTTAGGTTGTCTCTCCTCACCGTCACCCAATCCCTTTATCTCCATCTCCGATATTATTTATTGCCTTCAGTTCCATTACCATCCAGTTCGAGGTCTCTTACTCCTTTTCCATGTTGTCTCTGCCTACGAGAATCATCGACCTTCGGTTGCCTTCTCTCCGAGCTTTGTTCTTACTGCAACTATTATCTTTTATGTTTTTTCTCGCTGCCACATCATCAAACAAGTCAATCAGCCACATCGACAGACATGTCAGTTTGTCACGTCAGTTAGATACATCCGTTTGCTATATCGATTTTTGAGTTATTATATCAACTTTTAATTTGCTACATTAGCTTTTGAGCTGCTATAATAGCTCGTGTACTGCCACATAAGGCCCTATGCTGCTACGCCAGCTTTTGATCTATATCAACTTTTAGTCTATTACGTCAGCTTCTGAGCTACTAATCCAGTTCTTCATTTAGTACATTAGTTATTCGATACATTTGTGATGCAGTTTTCAAACTCAAGTTGACACCTATAGTAGCATTTTGAGTTTGAAGGAGATGTTAATATAATTTTAGGGATCACGTAATAACCTGCATCATGCATAATATTTTTTTTATTAGCGTGATTCTGTATCAATTTATATTATTTTCTTTGTATGGAGTCTGGACATAAGTATATATAACCCCTAAAATATACCGAATACGACGAAATAAAAAAAATAAAATTATTATTATTATTATTTTACAAATATTTTAAAAACTTTTTTGGAGTGAGACATATTTACTGGCAAAATGAATGGGGCAGCGGGTTGCATAATCTCCTTTGTGGCTGACTATTTCGGTTAATTATAGTGCTACAACGTATAATATTTGCAATGTGCTAGCAATAATAGTGGGCTACTGCGCATATCTAAACAATTACTGATGCAGGAGAAGACAAGGAGATGGTGACGTCATTGGAGTATGGGTGTGGCCAGCCTCCTCGTAGCCTTTGCTTTCTAAAATCCTAGTAGTTGGGCGCCTCCAAGAACGTGTTTGGTTCGCATAAATTTTTTTTTAAAAATAAATTATTTTTTAAATATTTTTTAAAAAATATAATTTTATTATATATAATTAATAATAAAAAAGATGTACTTTCTAGAATAGTTGATATTTGATTGATCATATATTTTTCAAAAAAAATAAAATATTTATTATATTTTTAATAAAAAAGATCTTATTCATAAATTTTAATAGTCGAATGATATTTTTAAAAAAATATACTAATTCTCAAAAATAGCTTTTTTATGCTTCCATAATTTTTTTATATAAAATATAAAATTTTTATTTTCATAAAAATTAATCAAATAAAATATATTTTTATTTTTTTTCCGACCATATTTTTTTCTCTTCTTTTACGACGAGCCTAACGAGTGGTAAATAAGCAAACAGGGTTTCTTGCCATGCCGGGGACGAAGATGACACCCTGTCCCGGCCGTTGGCTGGTTTGTGCCACCAAACGCGAGAAAAGTGGCGTGGGGGAAACGCTGACGCGCTCCTCCGGTTGGCCAAGCCAAAAGGTGCTTCCAGACGCCGCTTTCTGATTGGGGCTTCTGGCCCACCCCCGGACAAAAAGAAGCAAGCTGTGGGTATCGTTCTCATTCTCTGAAACGTTTGGTGCAGCCAAAAGGATGCGTGTCGGCGAGAGCAAGCGTGATTCCACGGCATCAAAATTTATATAATTCTAGCTAAAATTTAACCCACGTGCAATGTCTGTGAATGAAAAAATAGGTAATGTTACCCAAGTTTTGTTAATATTTTTAAATTTTTTTATTATTGTAACGTGATATATACATACGGCTATTTTTGGATAGGGAAATTTTTTATTATTTTCCAGCGTTTTAAAGAAAATGATGACTAAATTGAGGGAGAAAGTTATTTAAGAATAGAGGTGTTTGTGAATGGAGTATAATTATGTTGCATGAGGATATTATCTTAAGGATTTTTAAGTGGATGTGTCATGGCGTTCGCTCTAAGACTCTTTTAAAATCATATATGCACTCGAATCAAATATAGATGCAATATAATTCAATATTGTAGTTTGCAAATCTTTTATAATATATTGATTTCCCACTTGGTTATAAGGACAGAAGTTGCGAAAAAAAAGTTCCGAGAATAAATATAAAAACAATTTGATGAAGCTTCAAAGTTTCAACTAGAATGGCAACCCGGATCTCACCAAGCCAAAATCTAATCAAACGGCGCACGAGTTATTTATTTATTATGATGTCATCCTTTGGCTATGACTGTTTCCCACACATTTCGTTGCCCTTGTAACTTACCTAACACGTTTTAGAGTCTCTTAAAGTAGGCGCCTTTATTGATCTACTTTATTTTATTTTATTTTATTTTTTCGTCCCCCATCAACGACGTGCAAAAGGAGAAGCCCACTGTAAAAGACCCGTCAACCTACGTGTGGTAAGCCCGTATTGCCATCGAAAGTTCCACCTCTCCCAGCTAAAGCGGTTCCCACAAACATCAAGCGGATAACTACACTGATAAACTTCCACGTGCCCCAACTACATCCAATAAAACGTTGCCACTTAATCAGGCTGGTTGAAGTGAAATGCCAGCTAAGAGAAACTTCCAGAAAGAAAAAGAGCAAGATGTCGGAATGTAGTCACAGATATTACTATGCGACCGGCGGTACGGTGTCTCGGAGCAAAAACCATCTCATCCGTCCCTTCGCGTGGCTCTCAGATCTGTGCCCCCGCATAGAAGTTATTACGCTGACAATCCCGTATCTTATAGTTGCCATAAAATCGAAGTGGATCGGTCCAATTCGAAAGTTCACAAGGATGCCCTTCGTCACATCCAGCGCCAGCTGGCAAGTCAAGCATTTCTCCTCGTCTGACAGAAGTGCCACTGACGCAACACCATCCAAGAGTCCACCGAACCAACGGCCGGGGATGGCCGATGCTCACGAATAATTCCATCATTTTTTTTTTTGCTTTTTTTTTTCAACGGATGGGGACATCGGGAGGGAGCCGCATGCGCACAGCCACCATCGGCAATGTCAAAATCAATATCCAACGATCTCGACCGTCAAACACGGTAGGCCAGGAGTCTATCTGATGGTCCATGGTCCAAGGACCATCAGCCAGTAGAATTTAGCTCACTCCATGAGGGACCCACTCCCCACGGAAGCGATCTACCATCTTACGGATGAAGGACGCACGCGTCGGATTCCTGTCCAGTACAAGGGCAATGCCGTCATTTGAAATATGAGGGTATTTTAGTAATTCAAAGAAGAATCGAGCCGGAAATGTGCTACTTTTCCTCTCTGTTTTTTTTTTCTCATGCCGAGTAATTAAATCCATCAACGTATGCGCTCCCCGCGTTCCCGCCGTCGGACGCCCATTTACCGTGTTAAAACCCCCTCGTCTCTTTCTCTCTCCAACAACTCTGCTCGAAAAGAAGAGAGAGAAAGCTTCGAGCTCCCCCCTAATGGCGAGATTGAAGACGAAGCAGCTCTCGTACATCGCGGTCCCCTCTCAGATCATCCACTCCCTGTCCTCCTCTACTGTCCAGAACCTGCTTCTCTCCCCAAAGAAGGCCTCGCGGTCGGGGAACCGCCTGTTCTCCCTCACCGTAAGCCCAAGGTTTTTTCTTTCGTTCCTCTTTCTCTTCGCTCTGGTCGGAACGCTACGGATTGGGTTCCGCCTCAACCTGCTCCTCCCCTTGCCCCCCATGCCCTGCTCCACCTTCGGCGAGGTGGCCGCGGCGACGGCGGCACGGATGGCTGATTCGGCGCTGCCGATCGCGGCGGCGGGAGGAGGGGAGTGGAGGGAGGAGTTCTGGAAGCAGCCGGAGGGGATGGGGTACCGCCCGTGCCTGCAATTCGGAGACGAGTACCGTCGGGAGAGCGTGGCGGTGCGGACGAACCGGAGGAAGTACCTCATGGTGGTGGTCTCCGGCGGGGTTAACCAGCAGCGGAACCAGATCGTCGACGCGGTGGTCATCGCCCGGATCCTCGGCGCCGCCCTCGTCGTCCCAATTCTCCAGGTCAACGTCATCTGGGGAGACGAAAGGTACTATCATCGTCGCCGGAATCCCAATTGAAGCCTAAATTCTAAATCACTCGTCTTTCCGTTCCTCGTCTTCCTTCTATCCCCTCTCGAATCGAACTTCTATCCAAAAATAGAAGTGCTTAGATATTTTTCTCCATATATTTGGGAAAAGAATCTAGTGCTTTTTCCGCCTTAAATTCGATGATTTTTTGGATAATTCGCCAAATCTAGCATTTGGAAACAGCGTTTCCATTTCCAGTCATTGATGAGTCAATTGTTGCTAAAGTTCTGTTCATGGTTTAAGAGACACTTTTTGTGCTCGGCATCGGCTCACCGCTGTAAGCTTACCGATGGAAAGATTTGTTTGGTGAGAGATCTAACATTTTCGTTGTCGTGCGTGTTCTGGGCAGCGAGTTCTCGGATATATTCGATTTGGAGCATTTCAAGAGCGTTCTTGCGGACGACATCCGGGTTGTGTCGTCGCTGCCGTCGACACATATAATGACGAGGCCAGTGGAGGAGAAGCGGACGCCGCTCCATGTTTCACCACGTTGGATTCGGTCGAGGTATCTCAAGAGGGTGAGTCCTGCTATTACTCATATTGCAATGTGATATTGTTTGATTAAAACCAATTTTAAAACTTCGGCCAAACGCATTGTTTAAGTCCGGAAGATATTAGTTGGCAAGGAACTGCATTATTTAATATCTTATTGAATTAGAGAAGCTGTCTGAACTAATGTTTAATCCTTAGTTTCTAGTTGGTGATCACTATTGCTGAGGAATTGTATTATTCTGTAGCCTATGGAACTTGTTGGCTGTCGTTCTTCTTCAACCACCAACATACAATTAGCAGTCGATACGATCAAAAGAATCGCATTGTCCATTAGATAATTAGCATCAAAGAGGTTTTTGTACTGATATCTAATAAATGGGGAATCCGTAACAAAAGAGTTGCAATAATTGGATTGTCGTGATGATCTTGTTTCTACACCATTTCTTAAAAGTTTAGCAGAAAGATTTCACTGTATTCTATTAGTGTGTTGATTTAGTTTATGTATGATGGAGGCCTTAGAAGGAATTTGGGTTACATGGATAACAGAACTGGTCATTTATATTCTGTGTTCTCCCTTTGCAGCTGAAAAGAGAAGGGGTTTTGCTTCTGCGGGGCTTGGATTCCAGGCTGTCAAAAGACCTTCCGCCTGATCTCCAAAAGCTCCGATGCAAGGTAATCAGAGTCTCCAAGGCTTTTGTTTTCTTTGCTAGGTTTAATCCGCTTTAAACTGCCCATTGTAATCGAACATATAATTATTTGCGGTTCCTCAAAATGATTCTAGGTCGCATTTCAAGCGTTGAGGTTTTCGGCCCCCATACTGGAGTTGGGCAACAAGCTCGCCGCGAGGATGCGGAGCCAGGGGGCATACCTTGCACTACATCTGCGAATGGAGAAGGATGTATGGGTGAGAACTGGTTGCCTTCCTGGCTTGAGCCGTGAGTATGATGAGATCATTCAAGAAGAAAGGAAGCGCAGACCAGAGCTCCTCACTGCAAGGTCCAACATGACCCACCATCAGCGCAAGCTCGCTGGCCTCTGTCCATTAAATGCACAAGAAGTCACCAGGTAAGGGCTGCGTGCATTTTGTTGGAGCTAGCACAAACCCATACTTGTATCTTGACTATCTAACGTGAGATTCTTGTCAAAATTTGTCGTCTATCAGATTGCTTAAAGCACTGGAAGCCCCGAGAGATGCGAGGATATACTGGGCTGGAGGGGAACCATTTGGGGGACCAGCTGCCTTGCAGCCGCTAACCAGAGAGTTCCCACATTTCTACAGCAAGGAGAATCTATCCCTGGCTGGTGAACTGGAACCATTTGCCAATAAGGCTTCTCTTCTTGCTGCTGTCGACTACATAGTTGGCGAGCGGAGCGATGTCTTCATGCCTTCCCATGGGGGGAATATGGGACATCTGATGCAGGGGCACAGGGCATTTGCAGGGCACAAGAAGTTCATAACCCCAAACAAGCGGCAGATGCTCCCTTACTTCCTCGACACCTCACTTCCGGAATCCGAGTTTAAACGAATCATAAAAGAACTGCATAAGGGATCCCTGGGGCAGCCAGAATTCAGGAAGCTTGGGAGGGATGTCACAGCCTACCCGGTTCCTGAGTGCATGTGTAACAGTACAAACACGGGCTCATCAATTTAGCCAGAGTTTGAAGAATCTTCTATCTTCATGGGTCTAAATTGCATTGGAGCACTGTCCAGAGACATTGCCCTCCAGTTTTCACTGAGCAGCCGAAGAATTGGGGGCTGATATCAGAATATGATGGCTTCCTACTGATCTGGGAGCCAAAGTTTGCCATGGAGGCCAGTGTTTGAGGGCTGCCTCTCCATCCGAAAACAGAGTTCACCTTATATATACAGAAGCGTAAAGATGCACATATACACAGCTCAAGATGAATTCACACACAGAGCCCCCTTTTTCCTGTATGTATATTGATGTTGTTATTTATTCTTTTTCCAATATGGTTATTCATTATATTTTGGCAATCAATTATGGGGATGATTGTTTTGATTCTTTGTTGTGCTTATAGAATGTATCTACGTACTAGTCATGTGTATACTTCCAGTTTCTAATGGGAGAGATCATAGATGATTCATTGTACCACACTTTTGGCTTAAAGTGAAAAGCTTTCCGTGCATTTTTCCTCAGTTTAATTTCCTTCTTTTCTGGACTAGGAGGGGCTATTCTCTATTCTCTATTTTCTATTCCCCATGCATCCTATTCAGGCTGAAGCCCAAGCCTCTCGGCAAACTGAGCCACTCCTTGTGGAAGTTGGTGCTTAGCATAAAAGCAAGAGTCGAAATAAGGGCATGTGCCCTGTGAAATTGAATCTCATCTATTCGGTGGTGCTCTTATTCAATTTTACACGTAGAATATATGACATATAGCTTGGAATTTTAGTTTATACACATTTGTTAATGTTGTGGCCACCTTTGAACACTTGCAGCAAATGTGTTTGGTAAAATTACAGTCTTCGGTGACTGAGACTCCCCTAATGTCAAAATTTATGTTGAGCCAACCACAATTCGGTTGTGTAATCCCGTAATATAGCCTGTAGGGTTACAAATATACACTCTCAAGTTGATAGTCATGAAATCTAGAGCGGCACAACACAAATTTAAAAGGATATTTTGGATTTCTCTTTTCAGTTAAACTGTCATTCTTTAACATTTATTAAGGCTAAATCAATCAAAGAGGTGTAACTCTCTGGTTGTTTTTTTTTTTTTAGCTAAATAACTCTCTGGTTGTTCAGAGCGGGGGCTTTGGGATAATTTCAGACTGAGAGTGCTATTCTCTCACCTGTATCCGGTTAGGTTTTGCTAGTTGAGCTATCTTGTTTTGGGAGAAACTATGTCCTAGATCCAATCTATAGTTCAACTATAGACTGGACCAATAATATCCTGCCATGTGTCCATTGCTCAATGGGTACTTATTTCATAATAAGGTAGTGGAGGAAAAGTTAGAATGGAGCCAGCTCGGCTGGTTTGGTTGGTGTACCCTGTCTCCTTTTTATTCCCTGACCATCCGGGTGTCTCCTCTTTGTTTTTTGCCATTGCCCGATGGGTGCCTATTTCATAAGCCCAATCCAATGATTTGGTAGGAAAAGACTACATGAAGTGTAACTGTACAAGAAAGCTAATCAAGGTGTTATGGATGTCAGCTGAAAGTTTGGAAAGCTATACGCTCTGAAGGCATATCCTGAAAGACCAAAGAAAAGGAAGAAGCCCGTTACAATGATCTCCCTCCTCTCATCTAGTCCGAGACTTAAAGAGTACAAGATCGGAGCTCGCCCTGTACACGGGCCCACCGCTTCATGGAATCTTTTCCCACCAAATGAAGTCTCCATTTGGGAGCTCTGGCTTTCTCCATGCACATGTTGGACAACGAAGCCCTGAAGGAATACCCAATCGAGAGAATGTCCGTACGTAAATTTAGATCCAAAGCTCTGCAAATATTGCTACCTTTTTGTGCTATAATTGGCAGAGACAAAGTATATACCAATTATTTTAGTGCTTATAAAGAACATGTTTCAAATATAAAATGAAGAAATTTCCAAAAGAACATAGATTTAGTGGCTGACAGCTAAGCTATAATACACATGAGCAGCGTGCACTCATCATGTTCAAACTTACAAACGCACCGTTTTCAAATGTATATGCTAGCGGCGAGATCTTTGCACCCTAAAGTATGGTACAATCATAGCTACTCATCATATTATTCATCTTGAAGATGTACGGTCTCTGTTAACTTTTTGATGTGGTGTGTATCATATTAAAAACTACGTAGATATCTTTCAAAATAAATTAAAGCTGTTCGTTTTTAAGATAGATATTCGACGATGAACCATAGTGATATAGGATTTTGAGATACAAAAATGGTACCATAGAGGATTCGAACTTATTTGGAATTCTCATTCCACTGATCCGAGGCCACCTAATCAATAATGGTCGTGATACTTGGTCTAGGCCCCCTGGACGGTCCAGTGTAGGCCACAATGGCTCAGACTCGATGAAAAGGCTGTCCTTGAAGAAGAGGTAGTCCTTCATGAAGCGGGTAACCTTGCAGTGCATCTTTTGCACGAACGTGCACGCGTGCCATATATGAGATAGATACTCGGCGGCGATCCATGCATGCAAAGTTCGTTCTTTTTCTTTTTCTTTTTTTTTTTTTTAAGTATGAATACAGCCGATAAAGTTAGAGAGAAAAAAAAAAAAAAGAAAAAGGCTACAAAGAGATTTCGGCACAGACACTTGGTCTGCTTAGATAAACCGTTCAAGTAATAAGCAGCAAAGAAGGCAACCCAGTTAGCAGCACAATTTGCCTCCTGATAAACATGTGTAGTAACGTAGGAACCACACTCTTCCAGTAGTCGGCGAATAACGTGAAGCAGTGGCTGCTCCTCAATCGCGCACCTCCGACTTCGAACCCACTCGATGACAGTAGTCAAGTCCTCTTTCAATAGGATATAGTCCGCACCCAGCACCCGTCGCGCATAAGTGACACCCTCCTATGCTGCTTGGACGTCGACGCACACAACGGATGTGTCGAAGATCCGTTGCCCCCTACTACCACCAATCTGGTATCGTGGTCTCTGATAACAAATTCCACACCTCCGCAACTCTCTCCCTCGTCTACACTGTCGTCAAAGTTCATCTTGAAAAAACCGAGTGGTCGAGGCACCCAGAAAACAAAAACGGTCCTGAATGCTGTAGTAGCAGAATGATTGCCCCAGTTTTTTCTAGCTAACCCAACAGGCGAAACCTCCGTGATACCGAGAAACTCTGCCGCATACAGTAGAGCTCTGTCCAGCACTGCCCTTAGGTAAGAGCTACTATCTTCGAAGACTCGGGCATTCCTATCCAGCCAACAGTGGTAAGCTAGGTAAGCAACATGTGTCCCCCTCTCCTCAATTCCGAGACCTCCTATAGAGACCTCCAAGAAGTCTACAAAGTTCTCGATGGACAACCACACCTGCCGATGGTTGGGGTGGGCCGAGCATGCAAAGTTCTTTGCGGTGGAAAAAATGCACCACAAAGGATCCAAACTCAGTTACTGACTCAGTAGTGCTCTAGAAGTCTAAAACTCTTATGAGAATTGCGAGGAGGTTGATTTGTTCGAAAATTAATCGTTTTCCCATGAGGTTTAAAACCACGAGCATGGTGGTGTTGATGAATAATGTCCCAACAAAAGGAAACGCAGCAACCAGATATGAGTTCAAAGTCTTGGCAAAGCTCTGGCCGAAATTGTCATCTACTTCACTTGGGAGAGGGCTTCATCCCTGGGAACACGTACACAAAGCTGCTCCTTGTTTCGGTCGAAGGGTCTAAGAAATCTATCCAATTAGGCTACATGCGTTGGTCTATCAAAGCAAGCTAGAAATTGGGCCCATGTTAAGTTAATTTTGCGTTAGGTGGTTCAAAGACTGAAGTTACCAGACCTTCTTGTAACACATATTGAAATCCTTATTTGTATAGCTAAATCATTTGTTACTAAATAGGTTATTTGCTCTCTATTTTGAACAAGACCACTCGTATATGATACATACCTAGGCCTCAAATCCAAGAATCTCGGAAGTTGAACCGAGTCAACGCAGACAGCCTAGAGAAAATATGATGAGTTTATCATGAAATTACTTCATGTGTACGAAACTACATTTGTGGGATGCAATCATGCTGAGGTCTACTTTCGCATGATTTATACCTCTTTATGCCTCTCAAGTGTCAAGACTCAAATAAAAGAAGAACAACTTCGTCTAGCATGCTAGAAACCCAAGGACTATTTTCACACAAATCGTACCTCCTTATAAGATTTAAGCCATTTTCCTAAAGAAAAAGATAGACAGCTCTAATTAGATATAATGCCAGAAATCTATCCTTCTTGTGGACTTCATATGAGATAACTCCTTCAAAATTTTGTGGCCGTATAAAAGCCCAAGATTATATAAGAAGATGGCATCATGGTCGGCGGACATGGTTTTGTTCAATATGCGAAAGCTTCCACTTTGGCATCTATGTGCACGGATCCATGCAGATGTGTGTTTAGTCCCGTATCAGTTATGCACCGAATAAATCTTAAGTACTTATATATAGTCAATAAACTTGAATTATACCTTTTAGCTAGCTCTTCTAGGTAAGATCTTGAGTTATTATAAAATAGTATCCGAGCGGACCCAATCTATAGCCCATATGGACTAGGGAATATTGTAGCATGGGCCTATTTGGATTGACCATAGGTTTATCACGATGTTTGTTATTAAATTTGAATGGATTTGAACCCTTAATCTGACAAAGATACTAAGGCTTAAATGGGAAAAGTATATGAGGATCTGTATGGGTGTGTGTTTAAGTTCTATATCGGCGGCTATGCATTGGATTAGAGGTACAATCGAGCGAAGCTAAGTCGAATAGCTAGAGGCTCGAGCTTAAGCTCAAAACTCAACTCGAGATCGATTGAGCCTTAATATCCAAAATTAAACTCGATTCAATCAAAATAAAGCAAAACTCGAGATTGACTCGATTCGACTTCAATATCAATTGTGGCATACTCGAGCTCGAGTTCGAGCCTTCATTATAATTAAAAAATATAGTTAAAAGTTAGAAATTAGGTCAGATTAAAAAATATAAATATTATTTTTAAATTATTAAATTAATAATATATTATAAATAAAATATAGCACTATTATATATATTTGACTAGGTTTTCGAGCTTTTGAGCTAAGTATTTTCATACTCGAGTTTAATAATAGTCAAGTCGAGCTAAGCTCGGACTCTGAGTCGAATTCGAACAAAGCTGCTCAATTCATTTATACCCCTATGAGGGTTGTTTTGGGTTCTTATATAGGGCCAATAAATCTGGATAATACTTTCAAGCTAGTCTTTTTGGATGCGGTCATGGATCGTTAGAAGTGGCTGCTGAGAAGGGATTTGTGACAATAGCATATGACTTCATATACTTTGATTGAGTTCATTATATTGATTTTGATCTATAACTAGCTTCTAGTCCATCATTTGTATGTTTGCACAATAGGAATTGGCTGGTAAACACTCATATGTAGTTAATAATATTTCTTTTGTTCTTTTACTTATTCGTTTAAGCATGTAAATCATTTGCTAATAACAATATAAATTCCCAATCAAGGTATTACAATTGTGAAAATGGAAAAGCTAACCTATCGTGACATGCATGTTAGTCTTACCATGAAAATCTTCATTTCCTTAACCCACTTTGGCAATGCTTCCCTTATCCTTAATCTCTTTGTTGCATCACCGCCTTCTTGCTGCTTGGTTGTCAGTTATGTTTCTCCATCAGAAGTATTTCAGAAAATGCGCATTTATGTATCAAGTATCAAGGACTTTAACTATGCTACTACGCTGTTTTGAATGATGGACTTCCATCTTGTTGACATTTTTTAAAAAAATACTATCCAATGTAATTTTTTCCCTATCACATAGATTGATGTAAAATTAGACGTAGCATCTGTCCTTTCTCATGAATGATGTAGAAGTAAATTAGTTGTTATCCTCCCGAAAATGTCATGAAGATTCACCAAGTATTAATTTGTTATCACATAAAGCTTGAATTATTTTAAAATACTCAGTGTACACTGTGTTTCTAATTTTTGTATGCCGCGAGATTTTATGTTTCAACACCCTTTAGATTTAGGTGTATTGATGTTTGCAATGCTCTTTTCCTTAAGAACCATAATCAATAAGTGCAGATAACTATTTGCTTCCTATCTATATCATCATCATGTTATGTATAGATGGATTTCCCATTCCTGATAATTATAGGGATCTTATAGTAAAAGCAGCATAATTTACACAACTTGGCGTTTAAAATTGTACCCCTATTTTTGGAATGTTCGTGAATAAATTTAGAAGCCTTCTTCGCCAGGAGAGTGTATCTAATTTTCCGTTTCTGAAAAATACGCAGTCCGAAGATCGAAGGTTGGCAAAATACTCCCGCACTTGACATGCTCTTGATGGCAGCTATTAAGCATGCCAAGAGATGCAATGGAGACCAACATGCTAAATTTTAATCATACATATGGCTTAGACTGTTATTATACGGACTATCCCGATGCCAAATTGCCACTACACATAAGATGGGTATGTATGCATGTCTTTTTTGTGTGAGTGTGTGGCAAAGCATTTAGATATAATATTGAGTGGTTAGGATTTTCTTATGGTCATGCAGATGCCTAAGACATGCATGCAAACATATCAACTATCATAATGCAGAAGGCCTCGAACGCCCATCTATGAGTCTTTAGATTTATCCATCACTTGGTTCAATTTTAATATCTTTGAGGGGAGAAAAGTTCATATAGCAATTAATAAAAGTTTATTAATCAATATGATTAGAGAGAAAAAGAAATCCATATTAGATGAAGCCATGGCTATGGCTGTTGGGGGGAAATCCCCAAGTCATACTGCCACGGAGGCGCTCGGCCAAGAAGCGCCGACCGGAAAGACGCTCGGCCAAAGAGTGCCGACCAGAGAGCACCAACCAGAGGGGTGCTCGGCTAGAGAGCGCCGATCCGAAAAGATGCTCGGCCCAAGAGTGCCGACCGGAGCGCCAAGAGGCGCTCGGACCAACCAACGACCAAGTAGGGATGCTCGGCCAGAAAGAGCCGACCAGAGGACGCCGACCAGAAAAGCGCTCGATTAGAGGGCGCTGACCAGAAAGGAAGGAGCGCGAAATAAAGGCGCTCGGCTAGAAGGTGCTCGACCAAAAGGCGCCTACCAGAAGCATTAGAAGCGACCCCGCCACAGGGCGCCCCATTGGGCGACCAGCTCGGCTCGGCACTCCTGCCGAGCCGATTGCCATGACCAAACGTTCAACTCCTGCCTAACCCCCTGAGGGACTTGACAACTCCACTACAACCTGCCGCTATCTCCAAGCCGTCAAGGCATAAGATCTCCGCAGGTATTTGGCACGACCTGCCATTAATGCATGAGACCCCCTCAAGTCTCCGATGCGCTCAGTCATTTAATGAACACGGCTTGAGACGATCTCCGGATCACTGAACCATCAAAGCGTATGGCTCTCCCTGACCGCCGGTTCATTCGGTAATAAATGCGCTTACCATCCATGGACCCTGGACCTACCACGGCCGGCGGTTCAACCACTCCAACAGGTCCGATCGACCGTGACAACTCCCTGATTCCGGTCTGAGTCGGCCTTATCTTCCACTACGCCATTAATGGGCCAAATCGTGCCCAATTATTGCAAAAGAGAACAAACTCCCTGTCACCTCCCGGGCAACATAAAATCCCTCTATAAAAGGGACCCGGGGAGGAAAGAAGAGAGGGGGACCGGAACACAAGTAAACAGCACAGACCCAAGGGAGGACATGATCCTCTTCATCTTCTTTATCTTATCCAAATGCTCTCCTGCCTGCTCTCTCCACATATTCCCCCTCTGACTTAAGCATCGGAGGGCCGGCGCCGGGGAGCCCGGCCACCGGCTTTTTTGCAGGACAGGACAGGACTGGACGCACCACCCCTCTTTACTCTCTTCCACCCCCCAGCGGAGGATGCGGCCGACCGGCGCCCCGCCGTCCGCCCTCTCACTCCGCTCTCTCATCCCCACGGAGGACACAGTCGGCCGGCGCACCGCCGTCCGCTCTCTCAGGCGGCGGAGCTCCTCCTCCCCCGGCTTCGCGGCGGCCCCCGGGTCCAATTTCCAGCAACAGTTGGCGCTAGAGGAAGGGCCCGAGTTCGCTGCCATGAAGCTAAGAAGCAAAGGGGCTTCCAATGCCTCTCGATGTCCTCCACCCAGTCCTGAGCATTCCGTCCGGAACTCACCACCTCCGGCCGAGTCAACCCCTCAAGTTCGGCCGGAGCAGTTTGATGCCCTGGTGCAACAAGTGCAAGCCTTGGCTACCGCTGTCCAAAGCTTGCAACCCAGGGGCATCCCAACGGCACCGCCTCCTCCGGCTCCAGCTCAACCAGAGCCTCCTACAAGCGGACTTCCCCTTCGAGGTCAGGACTCCCAAGTCCAGGCCTCCCTCTGGAGAGAGCACCCAGCCAGAGGCTACGGAGGCTGGCCACAGCCTTCAGAAGCTGAGTCGGTTCCAGGGCAACCTGCGCTCGAACGAACCGCTGCAGCGATCCTCCAGAATGATGAACTCGACAAGAAGGTCGAGAAGCTGGAGCGCCAAATCCAGGCACTCCACGGGAGAAAATCAGGACGTGATAACGACTTCGAATTCACTACGAAGTCACCCTTCTCCCCGGAGATCGAAGATGAACCGGTCCCACTACGGTTCAAGATGCCCCAGGTGGAGCCCTACAACGGCAAGGCTGATCCCCTTGACCACCTGGAGAGTTACCGGGTCTTAATGGCCCTACAAGGAGCCTCGGAGGCCATGATGTGCAAAGCTTTTCCGGCGACACTCCGAGGGCCAGCCCGGCTTTGGTTCACCGGGCTGAAGCCGAGTACTGTCTCTTCCTTTGAGCAGCTCGGCAGACAATTTGCTGGCAACTTTGCCGCCAGCCAGCCCCAGTGGCGGACATCCGACTCCCTCCTTGATATCAAACAAAAGGAGGGAGAATCCTTCAAGGAGTACTTGGACCGGTTCACCGCCGCAACATGGGAGGTCCGGGAGCTTGACCAGTCAATCGCCATGTCGGCGTTGAAGACTGGAGCCCGGTCCTACAAATTCTTCTTCTCAATCGAGAAGAATTTCCCCACGGACCTCACCGAAATGTTCGCTCGGGCGCGGAAGTATGCCAAGGCAGAAGAAGCCGTGGCGGTTAGGCGGGGCAGGACCGAGCAGAACCCCAAGAAGAGACGTCGCGAGGAGCGCGGCCAGCCCAGAAGCCCGCCTCCGCGACGAGCTAAGAATCCGCCCCGCCCGAAGAGTCCACCCCGGTTGAGAGGACCGCCACAGCAGAGATCACCACTCCGCCCGAGGTTCCCACTGCAGGCCCGTGCACCCGAAGGGAGGTATGAAAAGTATACTCCCCTCAATGCTCCTCGGGCTGAAATTCTCATGGAGATTGAGAGTCGGGATTGCATCCGGCTCCCACCTCCGAAGCCAAACACCAGAATCCGGCGTGATCTCCGGAAGTATTGCCGTTTCCACCGGGATCACGGTCATGATACCGAGGATTGTTATCAGCTCCAAAATGAGATCGAAGCACTCATTCACCGAGGGGTGCTCGATCGGTTTGTGCAAGGCCGGCGTGAAGGGAAGAAGCCAGCCGAAGGAGCAGCATAGCCTGAAGGTTCAAATGCCAACAGGCCCATCGCCGGCGTCATCAACACTATCCGAGGCGGAACCTCGGCTGGGGAAGCTTCAGGGGAAGAAGCCTCCTCGAAGCGCCCGCGCACCTCTGAAGCCATCTCCTTCTCAGATGATGATCAAGAGGGAGTCGAAACTCCCCATGATGATGCCGTGGTCATCTCCATGATCATAAATAAATTTGATGTAAAACGCATTCTGGTTGATAATGGAAGCTCGGCAAATGTTTTGTATTTTGGTGCTTATTGTAAAATGGGGATGACAAAAGAACAGCTACGGAGGATGAATGCTCCGCTAGTTGGATTCACTGGGGATTCAGTCCCAGTAGAGGGCGAGATCGACCTTCTGGTCACAGCCGGGCTCGCCCCTCGTGAAAGTACCGTGGGTATGAGCTTCCTTGTAATACGCCTGCCCTCGGTCTACAACGCCATCCTCGGAAGGCCAGGACTCAACGCCCTCCGAGCAGTGGTCTCAACTCACCACCTGCTGATGCGATTCCCTACCAGCCAGGGAGTCGGTGAAGTTCGAGGGGACCAAATGGTGGCAAGACGATGCTACCTAGCGACCCATGAAGCAAGACAACCAGCCGAGGTGCCTGCCCCAACGACTGACCAGCCCTCAACTGAAGTTATGGAGGCACGGGTCAACCCCCAGAAAGAGCGGGTAGAGCCTGGTGAGTTGTTAATTCAAGTTCTCTTACGAGAGAACTTTCCCGAGCTAACCGTGCAGGTCAGCTCTGGCCTTGGCAAACACGAGAGGAGTCGCCTCGTCAACTTCCTACGGGACAATATGGATGTCTTCGCATGGTCGCCTGCAGACATGCCAGGGATAGATCCGGAGGTCATGGTCCACCGGCTTCAGGTGAAGCCGACCTGCAAGCCCGTGCGACAAAAGAAGCGAGGCGCCGCCCCTGAACGACAACGAGCAGCAGCCGAGGAGGTCGGCAAGCTCCTTGAAGCCGGCTTCATCCGGGAGATATCCTACCCGGAATGGCTCGCCAATGTGGTCCTCGTCAAGAAAGCCAGCGGGAAGTGGCGTATGTGCGTGGACTACACCGACCTGAATAAAGCCTGCCCGAAGGATAGCTTTCCACTTTCCAGCATCGACCAGCTCGTGGACTCCACCTCGGGTCACGAGCTGCTGGCATTCATGGACGCCTTTTCCGGATACAACCAGATCCGCATGGCGCCAGAAGATGAGGAAAAGACAGCCTTCATCACCGACGGGGGAACCTACTGCTACAAAGTGATGCCATTCGGCTTGAAAAACGCCGGAGCAACTTACCAAAGGCTGGTCAGCCGGATCTTCAAAGACCAAATAGGCCGAAACATGGAGGTCTACGTGGATGACATGCTGGTGAAAAGCAAGGTGGCGCAAGACCACATAGCCGACCTCAATGAAGCATTCTCCACACTCCGAAAGTACCAGATGAAGCTCAACCCAGCTAAATGTGCATTCGGGGTCACCTCCGGCAAATTTCTCGGCTTCATCATTACACAACGAGGAATTGAGGCCAATTCAGAGAAGATCCGAGCCCTCCAAGAGATGACGCCTTCCAGGACGGTCAAAGAGGTACAGCGGCTTACGGGCCGAGTGGCAGCCCTCGGGAGATTCATCTCCCGCTCGGCCGAGCGCTGCCTTCCATTCTTTGCAGCCCTCAAGAAGCCGAAGAACTTTTTGTGGTCGGACGAGTGCCAGCAATCTTTTGAAGAGCTCAAGCACCTACTGGCTTCCCCTCCCCTGCTCATGAAGCCTCAACAGGGTGAGCTCCTCTACTTGTATCTAGCTGTCTCCCCTGTAGCAGTAAGCTCGGTCCTGG
Source organism: Phoenix dactylifera (assembly GCF_009389715.1). NCBI lineage: Eukaryota > Viridiplantae > Streptophyta > Magnoliopsida > Arecales > Arecaceae > Phoenix > Phoenix dactylifera. The sequence continues at coordinate 117,649 of NW_024068240.1, forward strand.
TCCGAGAGCAGGGCAAACTCCAGAAGCCAGTATATTATACCAGTCGGGTCTTAAGGGACGCCGAGACCCGATACTCCAAGCTTGAGAAGACCGCCTATGCTTTGGTCATCTCGGCTCGGAGGCTCCGACCCTACTTCCAAGCTCATACAGTGGCTGTGCTGACTGACCAGCCGGTCAAGCAGATCCTGCAAAGATCAGATCGTGCGGGTCGGATCACTAAATGGGCCATTGAGCTCGGGGAATTCGACATCGAATACCGGCCCAGACCGGCGATCAAAGCACAAGCACTCGCAGACTTTATAGTCGAGTGCACCATACCGGATGAGGTCGAGCCTGAACCTGAGCCACCGGTGGAGCAGACCCCGAGTTTGACATGGACTCTGCATGTCGATGGCTCTTCAAACTCGGGAGGTAGCGGAGCAGGACTTATCCTCACCAGCCCGGAGGGGGTGGTCGCCGAGCAAGCCTTGCGCCTCGAGTTTCCCGCTTCCAATAATGTGGCGGAGTACGAGGCGCTTGTCGCCGGGCTCAAGCTAGCCAAGGAGCTAGGAGTGAAGGACTTGAAGGCCTTCAGTGATTCTCAGCTCGTCGTCAACCAAATTATGGGCGACTTCGAAGCCAGAGACCCGACCATGCAGAAGTATCTTCAGAAGGTACGGAATCTCATCTCGACCTTGGAATCCTTTCATATTCAACAAGTTGCCAGGTCGGAGAATCTCAGGGCCGACCAGCTATCAAAGCTGGCGTCCTCTCGCATGAGCGAGCTTCCCAAAGAGGCAGTGCTGGAATATCTCCAAAAGCCCAGCACAGACGAGCCCGAGCAGACCCTCTGCACCGAGTTCGAGCCAAGCTGGATGGATGAACTCATCAGTTATCTGCAAGACGAAACCCTCCCCGCTGATGAACGAGAGGCTCGCCGAATCAAGCGCCTCGCCACCCGGTACATACTATACGAAGGAAAGCTCTATCGGAGATCCTTCACCTCTCCCCTCCTCAGATGCCTTCGCCCAACGGAAGCTAATTATGCCCTGCGCGAAGTCCACGAAGGGATTTGTGGAAACCATCTGGGAGGGCGAGCATTGGCCCACAAAATTCTACGCCAAGGATACTATTGGCCGACACTCCAGAAGGATGCTATGGGCTTCGTCCAAAGATGTGACCGGTGCCAAAGGAACGCCAATTGTTGCTGGAAATTAGACCCGGGGGCCGCCGCGATGCCGGGGGAGGAGGAGCTCCGCCGCCTGAGAGGGCGGACGGCGGTGTGCCGGCCGACTGCGTCCTCCGTGGGGATGAGAGAGCGGAGTGAGAGGGCGGACGGCGGGGCGCCGGCCGGGCCGCGTCCTCCGCTGGGGAGTGGAAGAGAGTAAAGAGGGGTGGTGCGTCCAGTCCTGTCCTGTCCTGCAAAAAAGTCGGTGGCCGGGCTCCCCGGCGCCGGCCCTCCGATGCTTAAGTCAGAGGGGGAATATGTGGAGAGAGCAGGCAGGAGAGCATTTGGATAAGATAAAGAAGATGAAGAGGATCATGTCCTCCCTTGGGTCTGTGCTATTTACTTGTGTTCCGGTCCCCAGCGGAGGACGCGGCCGGCCGGCGCCCCGCCGTCCGCCCTCTCACTCCGCTCTCTCATCCCCACGGAGGACGCAGTCGGCCGGCACACCGCCGTCCGCCCTCTCAGGCGGCGGAGCTCCTCCTCCCCCGGCTTCGCGGCGGCCCCCGGGTCCAATTTCCAGCAACAGTTGGCGCTAGAGGAAGGGCCCGAGTTCGCTGCCATGAAGCTAAGAAGCAAAGGGGCTTCCAATGCCTCTCGACGTCCTCCACCCAGTCCTGAGCATTCCGTCCGGAACTCACCACCTCCGGCCGAGTCAACCCCTCAAGTTCGGCCGGAGCAGTTTGATGCCCTGGTACAACAAGTGCAAGCCTTGGCTACCGCTGTCCAAAGCTTGCAACCCAGGGGCATCCCAACGGCACCGCCTCCTCCGGCTCCAGCTCAACCGGAGCCTCCTACAAGCGGACTTCCCCTTCGAGGTTAGGACTCCCAAGTCCAGGCCTCCCTCTGGAGAGAGCACCCAGCCAGAGGTTACGGAGGCTGGCCACAGCCTTCAGAAGCTGAGTCGGTTCCAGGGCAACCTGCGCTCGAACGAACCGCTGCAGCGATCCTCCAGAATGATGAACTCGACAAGAAGGTCGAGAAGCTGGAGCGCCAAATCCAGGCACTCCACGGGAGAAAATCAGGACGTGATAACGACTTCGAGTTCACTACGAAGTCACCCTTCTCCCCGGAGATCGAAGATGAACCGGTCCCACTACGGTTCAAGATGCCCCAGGTGGAGCCCTACAACGGCAAGGCTGATCCCCTTGACCACCTGGAGAGTTACCGGGTCTTAATGGCCCTACAAGGAGCCTCGGAGGCCATGATGTGCAAAGCTTTTCCGGCGACACTCCGAGGGCCAACCCGGCTTTGGTTCACCGGGCTGAAGCCGAGTACTGTCTCTTCCTTTGAGCAGCTCGGCAGACAATTTGCTGGCAACTTTGCCGCCAGCCAGCCCCAGCGGCGGACATCCGACTCCCTCCTTGATATCAAATAAAAGGAGGGAGAATCCTTCAAAGAGTACTTGGACCGGTTCACCGCCGCAACATGGGAGGTCCGGGAGCTTGACCAGTCAATCGCCATGTCGGCGTTGAAGACTGGAGCCCGGTCCTACATATTCCTCTTCTCGATCGAGAAGAATTTCCCCACGGACCTCACCGAAATGTTCGCTCGGGCGCGGAAGTATGCCAAGGCAGAAGAAGCCGTGGCGGTTAGGCGGGGCGGGACCGAGCAGAACCCCAAGAAGAGACGTCGCGAGGAGCGCGGCCAGCCCAGAAGCCCGCCTCCGCGACGAGCTAAGAATCCGCCCCGCCCGAAGAGTCCACCCCGGTTGAGAGGACCGCCACAGCAGAGATCACCACTCCGCCCGAGGTTCCCACTGCAGGCCCGTGCACCCGAAGGGAGGTATGAAAAGTATACTCCCCTCAATGCTCCTCGGGCTGAAATCCTCATGGAGATTGAGAGTCGGGATTGCATCCGGCTCCCACCTCCGAAGCCAGACACCAGAATCCGGCGTGATCTCCGGAAGTATTGCCGTTTCCACCGGGATCACGGCCATGATACCGAGGATTGTTATCAGCTCCGAAATGAGATCGAAGCACTCATTCGCCGAGGGGTGCTCGATCGGTTTGTGCAAGGCCGGCGTGAAGGGAAGAAGCCAGCCGAAGGAGCAGCGCAGCCTGAAGGTTCAAATGCCAACAGGCCCATCGCCGGCGTCATCAACACTATCCGAGGCGGAACCTCGGCTGGGGAAGCTTCAGGGGAAGAAGCCTCCTCGAAGCGCCCGCGCACCTCTGAAGCCATCTCCTTCTCAGATGATGATCAAGAGGGAGTCGAAACTCCCCATGATGATGCCATGGTCATCTCCATGATCATAAATAAATTTGATGTAAAACGCATCCTGGTTGATAATGGAAGCTCGGCGAATGTTTTGTATTTTGGTGCTTATTGTAAAATGGGGATGACAAAAGAACAGCTACGGAGGATGAATGCTCTGCTAGTTGGATTCACTGGGGATTCAGTCCCAGTAGAGGGCGAGATCGACCTTTTGGTCACAGCCGGGCTCGCCCCTCGTGAAAGTATCGTGGGTATGAGCTTCCTTGTAATACGCCTGCCCTCGGTTTACAACGCCATCCTCGGAAGGCCAGGACTCAACGCCCTCCGAGCAGTGGTCTCAACTCACCACCTGCTGATGCGATTCCCTACCAGCCAGGGAGTCGGTGAAGTTCGAGGGGACCAAATGGTGGCAAGACGATGCTACCTAGCGACCCACGAAGCAAGACAACCAGCCGAGGTGCCTGCCCCAACGACTGACCAGCCCTCAACTGAAGTTATGGAGGCACGGGTCAACCCCCAGAAAGAGCGGGTAGAGCCTGGTGAGTTGTTAATTCAAGTTCCCTTACGAGAGAACTTTCCCGAGCTAACCGTGCAGGTCGGCTCTGGCCTTGGCAAACACGAGAGGAGTCGCCTCGTCAACTTCCTACGGGACAATATGGATGTCTTCGCATGGTCGCCTGCAGACATGCCAGGGATAGATCCGGAGGTCATGGTCCACCGGCTTCAGGTGAAGCCGACCTGCAAGCCCGTGCGACAAAAGAAGCGAGGCGCCGCCCCTGAACGACAACGAGCAGCAGCCGAGGAGGTCGGCAAGCTCCTTGAAGCCGGCTTCATCCGGGAGATATCCTACCCGGAATGGCTCGCCAATGTGGTCCTCGTCAAGAAAGCCAGCGGGAAATGGCGTATGTGCGTGGACTACACCGACCTGAATAAAGCCTGCCCGAAGGACAACTTTCCACTTTCCAGCATCGACCAGCTCGTGGACTCCACCTCGGGTCACGAGCTGCTGGCATTCATGGACGCCTTTTCCGGATACAACCAGATCCGCATGGCGCCAGAAGATGAGGAAAAGACAGCCTTCATCACCGACGGGGGAACCTACTGCTACAAAGTGATGCCATTCGGCTTGAAAAACGCCGGGGCAACTTACCAAAGGCTGGTCAGCCGGATCTTCAAAGACCAAATAGGCCGAAACATGGAGGTCTACGTGGATGACATGCTGGTGAAAAGCAAGGTGGCGCAAGACCACATAGCCGACCTCAATAAGCATTCTCCACACTCCGAAAGTACCAGATGAAGCTCAACCCAGCTAAATGTGCATTCGGGGTCACCTCCGGCAAATTCCTCGGCTTCATCATTACACAACGAGGAATTGAGGCCAATCCAGAGAAGATCCGAGCCCTCCAAGAGATGACGCCTCCCAGGACGGTCAAAGAGGTACAGCGGCTTACGGACCGAGTGGCAGCCCTCGGGAGATTCATCTCCCGCTCGGCCGAGCGCTGCCTTCCATTCTTTGCAGCCCTCAAGAAGCCGAAGAACTTTTTGTGGTCGGACGAGTGCCAGCAATCTTTTGAAGAGCTCAAGCACCTACTGGCTTCCCCTCCCCTGCTCATGAAGCCTCAACAGGGTGAGCTCCTCTACTTGTATCTAGCTGTCTCCCCTGTAGCAGTAAGCTCGGTCCTGGTCCGAGAGCAGGGCAAACTCCAGAAGCCAGTATATTATACCAGTCGGGTCTTAAGGGACGCCGAGACCCGATATCCAAGCTTGAGAAGACCGCCTATGCTTTGGTCATCTCGGCTCGGAGGCTCCGACCCTACTTCCAAGCTCATACAGTGGCTTTGCTGACTGACCAGCCGGTCAAGCAGATCCTGCAGAGATCAGATCGTGCGGGTCGGATCACTAAATGGGCCATTGAGCTCGGAGAATTCGACATCGAATACCGGCCCAGACCGGCGATCAAAGCACAAGCACTCGCAGACTTTATAGTCGAGTGCACCATACCGGATGAGGTCGAGCCTGAACCTGAGCCACCGGTGGAGCAGACCCCGAGTTTGACATGGACTCTGCATGTCGATGGCTCTTCAAACTCGGGGGGTAGCGGAGCGGGACTAATCCTCACCAGCCCGGAGGGGGTGGTCGCCGAGCAAGCCTTGCGCCTCGAGTTTTCCGCTTCCAATAATGTGGCGGAGTACGAGGCGCTTGTCGCCGGGCTCAAGCTAGCCAAGGAGCTAGGAGTGAAGGACTTGAAGGCCTTCAGTGATTCTCAGCTCGTCGTCAACCAAATTATGGGCGACTTCGAAGCCAGAGACCCGACCATGCAGAAGTATCTTCAGAAGGTACGGGATCTCGTCTCGACCTTGGAGTCCTTTCATATTCAACATGTTGCCAGGTCGGAGAATCTCAGGGCCGACCAGCTATCAAAGCTGGCGTCCTCTCGCATGAGCGAGCTTCTCAAAGAGGCAGTGCTGGAATATCTCCAAAAGCCCAGCACAGACGAGCCCGAGCAGACCCTCTGCACCGAGTTCGAGCCAAGCTGGATGGATGAACTCATCAGCTATCTACAAGACGAAACCCTCCCCGCTAATGAACGAGAGGCTCGCCGAATCAAGCGCCTCGCCACCCGGTACATACTATACGAGGGAAAGCTCTATCGGAGATCCTTCACCTCTCCCCTCCTCAGATGCCTTCGCCCAACGGAAGCTAATTATGCCCTGCGCGAAGTCCACGAAGGGATTTGTGGAAACCATCTGGGAGGGCGAGCATTGGCCCACAAAATTCTACGCCAAGGATACTATTGGCCGACACTCCAGAAGGATGCTATGGGCTTCGTCCAAAGATGTGACCGGTGCCAAAGGAACGCCAATGTTCAGCGCCGGCCCTCGGCTCCTTTGACTTCTATCAGCTCCCCTTGGCCTTTTGCCCAGTGGGGAATTGACATCCTCGGGCCATTTTCACCGGCCACCGGTTTTTTTGCAGGACAGGACAGGACTGGACGCACCACCCCTCTTTACTCTCTTCCACTCCCCAGCGGAGGACGCGGCCGGCCGGCGCCCCGCCGTCCGCCCTCTCACTCCACTCTCTCATCCCCACGGAGGACGCAGTCGGCCGGCGCACCGCCGTCCGCCCTCTCAGGCGGCGGAGCTCCTCCTCCCCCGGCTTCGCGGCGGCCCCCGGGTCCAATTTCCAGCAACACCAATGTTCAGCGCCGGCCCTCGGCTCCCTTGACTTCTATCAGCTCCCCTTGGCCTTTTGCCCAGTAGGGAATTGACATCCTCGGGCCATTTCTACTGGCCACCGGGCAAAGGAAGTTCCTGGTCGTCTCCATCGACTATTTCACAAAGTGGGTGGAAGCTGAGCCCCTCGCCTGGATCACTGAGCAGAAGATGCGGGATTTCGTCTGGAAGTCCATTATCTGCAGATTCGGGCTTCCCCGCATCCTTATCTCTGACAACGGTCGCCAGTTCGACAACATCCACTTCAGGGAGTTCTGCTCCGAGCTTGGCATTGACCATCGCTTCACCTCGGTCGCGCACCCTCAGACGAACGGAGAAACCGAGGTAACAAACCGTACTATTTTGCAGGGTCTCAAAGCCAGGCTCGACAAATCCAAAGGACAATGGGTCGAAGACCTATACAATGTCCTGTGGGCTTACCGGACCACGTTCCGCGTCCCCACCGGCGAGACCCCCTTCAACCTAACATATGGGACGGAGGCCGTCATTCCACTAGAGATTGGGCTCCCCTCTCCAAGAGTCGAGCACCACGATGCCAGCTCCAACTCTTCGCAGCTCAGAGGCAACCTCGACCTGATCGAGGAAACAAGGGAGGTCGCCCGAGTGCGTATGGCAAGGTACCAGCAAAAGACAGCTCAGTACTACAACGCCAGGGTCAAAGTCAAATCTTTCAGACCAGGGGACCTTGTCTTCAGAAGAGCTGAAGCCTCCCGACCAACTGAGCAGGAGAAGCTGGCCCCGAATTGGGAAGGACCATACCGAGTCACGCGCATCCGCCGACCCGGGACTTATAAGCTAGAGTCCCTAGACGGGACTCCCATTCCGCGGAGTTGGAGCTCTGAAAATCTCCGCGTGTACCACCAGTAGAACTCTAAGGGGTTCCCCATTATTCAACCATTGAATTTCATTCCATGAATTTCATTTCACAATAAACTGATGGTTTGCATGCTTATTCCAAGCTCACCAATTCTCTTGATTATCTCATGCCATCAGGATTATTCTTCCCTGACCACGGTTGGGATGCCCCGGTGCCTCGGGATAATGGAGTACCTACGCGGGGTCCCTGAAGATGTTCGTGAGTTCGTGGCGCGCTCTCCACCGGCAACGAGCTCGGCTCATTCTTCTACCCTGACCACGGTCAGGATGCCCCACCACAACGGGATGCCCTGATTCGTCGGGATGGCCCGAGACGTCGGGGTGCGGTCTTAAGTGACCGGACGAGCTCGACTCGTGCTCCATCGACTATTGAGTAGCGGTCCTCTCTGACCGGACGAGCTCGGCTCGTGCTCCATCGACTACTGAGTAGCGGTCCTCTCTGACCGGACGAGCTCGGCTCGTGCTCCATCGACTATTGAGTAGCGGTCCTCTCTGACCGGACGAGCTCGGCTCGTGCTCCATCGACTATTGAGTAGCGATCCTCTGACCGGACGAGCTCGGCTCGTGCTCCATCGACTACTGAGTAGCGGTCCTCTGACCGGACGAGCTCGGCTCGTGCTCCATCGACTACTGAGTAGCGGTCCTCTCTGACCGGACGAGCTCGGCTCGTGCTTCATCGACTATTGAGTAGCGGTCCTCTGACCGGACGAGCTCGGCTCGTGCTCCATCGACTACTGAGTAGCGGTCCTCTCTGATCGGACGAGCTCGGCTCGTGCTCCATCGACTATTGAGTAGCGGTCCTCTCTGACCGGACGAGCTCGGCTCGTGCTCCATCGACTATTGAGTAGCGGTCCTCTGACCGGACGAGCTCGGCTCGTGCTCCATCGACAATTGAGTAGCGGTCCTCTCTGACCGGACGAGCTCGGCTCGTGCTCCATCGACTACTGAGTAGCGGTCCTCTCTGACCGGACGAGCTCGGCTCGTGCTCCATCGACTATTGAGTAGCGGTCCTCTGACCGGACGAGCTCGGCTCGTGCTCCATCGACTACTGAGTAGCGGTCCTCTCTGACCGGACGAGCTCGGCTCGTGCTTCATCGACTATTGAGTAGCGGTCCTCTGACCGGACGAGCTCGGCTCGTGCTCCATCGACTACTGAGTAGCGGTCCTCTCTGATCGGACAAGCTCGGCTCGTGCTCCATCGACTATTGAGTAGCGGTCCTCTCTGACCGGACGAGCTCGGCTCGTGCTCCATCGACTATTGAGTAGCGGTCCTCTGACCGGACGAGCTCGGCTCGTGCTCTATCGATAATTGAGTAGCGGTCCTCTCTGACCGGACGAGCTCGGCTCGTGCTCCATCGACTACTGAGTAGCGGTCCTCTCTGACCGGACGAGCTCGGCTCGTGCTCCATCGACTATTGAGTAGCGGTCCTCTGACCGGACGAGCTCGGCTCGTGCTCCATCGACTACTGAGTAGCGGTCCTCTCTGACCGGACGAGCTCGGCTCGTGCTCCATCGACTATTGAGTAGCGGTCCTCTGACCGGACGAGCTCGGCTCGTGCTCCATCGACTACTGAGTAGCGGTCCTCTGACCGGACGAGCTCGGCTCGTGCTCCATCGACTATGAGTAGCGGTCCTCTCTGACCGGACGAGCTCGGCTCGTGCTCCTACCCCGACCTCGGCCGGGATGCCTCGAGACGTCGAGATGCCCCGGTTTATCGGGATGCCCCGATGCGTTGGGATGCGGTCTTCATTGACCAAGACGAGCTCGGCTCGCTGTCCGCCGGCTTCAGCCGACGAGCTCGGCTCGTTCTCCATCGCCGAATTTCTCTGCCGATGTCCTCGAAGAACGGACCCCGAGCAGAGGAGCGTCTTTAGTCGCCTCGGCGCAAGGACGCATACGGTACCAGGTACCCGTTTATTTAATGTCTTTTACGTTATTCTATTCTTGGACTTTTCTCTGCCGATGTCCTCGAAGAACGGACCCCGAGCAGAGGAGCGTCTTTAGTCGCCTCGGCGCAAGGACGCATACGGTACCAGGTACCCGTTTATTTAATGTCTTTTACGTTATTCTATTCTTGGACTTTTTTCTGCCGATGTCCTCGAAGAACGGACCCTGAGCAGAGGAGCGTCTTTAGTCGCCTCGGCGCAAGGACGCATACGGTACCAGGTACCCGTTTATTTAATGTCTTTACGTTATTCTATTCTTGGACTTTTCTCTGCCGACGTCCCCAAAGAACGGAGTCCGAGCAGAGAAGCGTCTTCAGTCGCCTCGGCGCCAGGACGCACATGGTACAAGGTACCCATTTACTTAATGTTTCTACATTAATGTCTCTATTATCTTATCCATTCTTGGATCTCTGCCGACGTCCCCAAAGAACGGAGTCCGAGCAGAGAAGCGTCTTCAGTCGCCTCGGCGCAAGGACGCATACGGTACAAGGTACCCATTTATTTAATATTTTTACATTATCTTATCCATTCTTGGATCTCTGCCGACGTCCCCAAAGAACGGAGTCCGAGCAGAGAAGCGTCTTCAATCGCCTCGGCGCAAGGACGCATACGGTACAAGGTACCCATTTATTTAATATTTTTACATTATCTTATCCATTCTTGGATCTCTGCCGACGTCCTCAAAGAACGGACCCCGAGCAGAGGAGCGTCTTCAGTCGCCTCGGCGCAAGGACGCACACGATACAAGGTACCCATTCATTTAATGTTTCTACATTATATTTTGGATTTCTCTGCCGACGTCCTCAAAGAGTGGACTCCGAGTAGAATGTTTTAGTCGCCTCGGCGTGAAAACACTCACGACACCAGCACAATTATACTAAGCCCGGTGAATCCCCGTCACGAGCTGACGAGTATTCAACCCGTTCATTGGAAAAGAATCCGACCCGCCCCGGCAATGTGGGGCTCGGACCCAAAGTTTACTAACTTTGCTAGAAAGTTTAAGTCCCAGTAACCGCTTTAGGGCTTGGTCGAAATCTGGGCTAGGCTCAGAAGGACTCTCCGAGCCCAAATCCTTTGAGCATAAGCGTTGCTTTACCACTGGTCGAAGGGCCGAGTAATGGAGCTCGGCAAGCCGAACCTAAAACCAAACCCTGTGGCGGGTAAAGCTGAGGCCCTAGAGCCCATATCCTTGGAACCTAAAATGGATCCGAGCAGAGAAACTTAGACTATTAACAGACGAGTTTCCAAAAAAGTATATTCATTTCAAAAAGCCCGTAGGCTGAGTACAAAAATTCGGATTCGGCCCTTACAAGTATGGGGGGCCATCCCGACTTTACAAAATAACAAAAATTACATTAAGGCTCGAGCCCGACTACTTCGGCTCCAGCAGCACCAGGAGTAGCTGGCTCACCAGTCGGGGCCTCTTCGGCGGCCTCGGCAGCAGCAGGAGCGACCTCGGAGGCGACCTTGGTGACCTCGGGGATCGCCTCGGCCGCATCACCCCTCTCGACCCCTGCTCCCGGTTAAAGCAGGTTCACGTCAAAATCCGGGAGGAGCCGCCGCAATTGGTTGCGGAAATTCCGGAAGCCTTGGATTAGCCCATTCACGCCCTCCTCTGCTAGGAGGTCGTGAAACTCCTCCGACTCGCGGAAGAGCCTCACCGCGTTCTGAGCTTGCTCCCGGGCCTCGAGCTCCCGAGCCTCATGATATGCGGCCTTCCGCTCGAGGTTATTCAATCCCCGCTCGAGCTCTAAGTGGCGAAGGCGGGCGTTCTCCACCTCCTGCTCGCGGGAGGCCAGTGCCAGCTCGGCGGCAGCCAGACGAGCTTCCGCGGCGCGCAGTTCGGACCTCGTCAACGTATGCGCGCCTTTTTCTTCGTCGAGCTCGGCGGTGAGAGCTCGAACCCTTTCCTCGGATGCTCCTACTTTTTCCTGGAGCACCTGATGTTCGGCCTCGGAAGCCTGGTACCTCGCCTCGGCGGCCAGGTACCTCGCCTGGACCTCGTCATACCCACGCTGATACCTCCGGGCCCGCTTCCGGTAGTCGTGGGTGATGTGCATCAGCATCTCCTTCTCGTGCAAATGCTGTAAAAGAGACGAAAAGAAAAACATAAGGCGCTGCGAGTAAAAATTTTACAGATTACACAGATGAATTCTACATACCCGGACGGCGCTGCAGCGGGTAGAGTCCATGAAAGCATTATAGCTCATGGACTGTATCAGGGCCCGGTCGGCCGGGAGCAGCGCGACCCGAAAAACTTCGCGCGCCACTCGAGGGTTTTCGAGGGCTGAATCGCCCTCGAACACCGACCAGTTGAGTGCCAGAGGCACTCGCTCCTCCGAGCCCGATGGGCCCGGAAGGCCAGCATCGGCTGGCCTAGGCGGAGCCGACCCCGAGGCTCCGTGACTGCTCCCCGGCTCGGAGCTAGGGGGCTGGGGTCGGACAAGCGGCCGATCTGACTGCCGCACGACGGAGGCGGGGTGCGCAGGCGCGGGACCCGCAGGACTCCTTCCTTGGTCGGCAACTGGAGCGTCCTGCCGACCAGGAACTTGTGCCAGGGGCACCGGGCATGGGAGCACTGCTGAAGCTCCCCGGGAGCCCGAGCCCCTAGAATCCGTGCCCTCCCTCTGACCAGCACCGGGGTGCGCGGGGCGAGAAGGCCCCGCCTCGGAGTGCGTGGGGCGAGAAGGACCCGCCTCGGTCACTGCTGGCGCCGGGGGCGCTGGGGTCGCCGAGACCTTCGGTTTCTTTCTCGGCTTAGTGGGCTCGCCCGAGAGCTCGGCTGCCCTCTTCTGGAAGCGAGCGTAGAGGACTTCACTTTTCATCACCATCTTTGCGATATCTGCAAGGGCAAAAAGGATTAGAACATTAGAACAGTAAGGAAATAAATACACCTTGTAATTACTCTTACCGTGGGGACGCGCCGAGCTCAAGCCCACGTTCACCAAAGCGTCCTCACATATGAGGCCGTTCAGTAAGATGCCGTCCCCAAGGCTGCGGATGGCGTCGAGGATCCCCTGCTCACGTGGAGAAAGTCTGGGGGGTTTGTTGATGGACTTGAGCTGAGCCGGTCCCCACCTGGGGTCAAACCCCCAGGACTGTGCAGAACCAAGAAAGAAGAATTTCTCCTTCCAACCATGAATGGATGAGGGGGCACCATGAAAAAGTGGCCGACCCGCCCGAAGGGCGATATACAGCCACTCTCCATCTCCCGGATTCGACTTAAAGATAAAAAGTCGCCGGAAAACGTTGACAGAGGTCGGAATCCCCTGCAGTAAGCACAGCGATAGGAAACCGACCACTGTCCTCCAGGCATTCGGAGTGAGTTGCGCCGGAACCAACTGGCACACCGTCAGCAACTCATTCACGAAGCCGTGAAGAGGAAATCGGAGGCCGGCCCAGAGCGATTCCAGATGCACTCCGACCCGGCCTACCGGAGGATCGGTTATCCGATCCCTTCGCCTGGCGGGCTCCAAGCGGAACCCGTGAAGAGGGAAAAACCACTCTTCGGTCATTTCGACCTCCAGGGCGCTCATGGTAGACTCGACCTCACTGGGGAGAGAACCCATTGTAAAGGAAGAAAGGGATTAAGAAAGAAAAAAGGACGACCTGGGGAATACGCCGGAGAAAAGAATTTCGGACTGTGAAAAGCTGGGGGAAGAAAAGTTGGAAGCAGAAGGCAATAGGAAGGGGACGAAGGGCCAGGGGAGAGTTTATATAAACCTCCCCAACGGCCCCGATCGGCAAAAAGAAAAGCCGTACCCCGTTAAGATGACCACACGTGTCAGTCCAAAAGACAGAACGACGCATTTAATTAGGGCTAACGCTTCGAACGCCGAAGCGACCCATCGGATCGTGCGGCCCCATCATGAGCCCACGGCGCGAGAACGCCTCGCAAGAGGTGTCCCAATAATGAGGATTTTCGGGAAAGAAGAGACGCCGCCTATTAAAGGCATCTCGAAGCGTCCAATAATTCGAAATGCGCAATAAATTAAAATTTTCAGAATTCGTACGGCCCAACTGAAGCTACTTCCCGCGCTCCAGCTGGTAGCCAACTGGAACACGGAAGTCGGGGGGTAGTGTTGGGGGGAAATCCCCAAGTCATACTGCCACGGAGGCGCTCGGCCAAGAAGCGCCAACCGGAAAGACGCTCGACCAAAGAGTGCCGACCAGAGAGCACCAACCAGAGGGGTGCTCGGCTAGAGAGCGCCGATCCGAAAAGATGCTCGGCCCAAGAGTGCCGACCGGAGCGCCAAGAGGCGCTCGGACCAACCAACGACCAAGTAGGGATGCTCGGCTAGAAAGAGCCGACCAGAGGACGCCGACCAGAAAAGCGCTCGATTAGAGGGCGCTGACCAGAAAAGAAGGAGCGCGAAATAAAGGCGCTCGGCTAGAAGGCGCTCGACCAAAGGGCGCCTACCAGAAGCATTAGAAGCGACCCCGCCACAGGGCGCCCCATTGGGCGACCAGCTCGGCTCGGCACTCCTGCCGAGCCGATTGCCATGACCAAACGTTCAACTCATGCCTAACCCCCTGAGGGACTTGACAACTCCACTACAACCTGCCGCTATCTCCAAGCCGTCAAGGCATAAGATCTCCGCTGGTATTTGGCACGACCTGCCATTAATGCATGAGACCCCCTCAAGTCTCCGATGCGCTCAGTCATTTAATGAACACGGCTTGAGACGATCTCCGGATCACTGAACCATCAAAGCGTATTGTTCGTCCGATTCCTGTCTACCTAAAAATATGCTAGACAGATCGTTGTTAGAACCGATGGACAAAGTTTAAATTTAAATTCTACTCTTACCTGTTCTACCCGAAGAATAGTGGTCGTAAGAGGTCGATCCACAGGGAGGCGATTGGAGTTGCATAAAAATTAAAACGTTCACTCGGATTCAAAATTGACTTTTGAATGATGGAAGAAAAACATTATTTTGAGGATGTGGAATGATTCTCTAGTCTATTAGAGAATTATTTTTAATTGAAATTAACTAGAAGACATGTACTTAGATTTAAAGAGCATTTATATTTTTAACTAATCAAAGAAAAGCTTTGGCAAAAATTAAACTGGATGAAAACAGTATTAGGAAAATTGTAGACTGAAATATAGATTGCATGAAAGAGGATTTAATGGATTGCAGAACAGAAATTAAAATTGTAGAATAAATATACTTTCTACCCAAATAAACTCTCAAAAATTAAAACTCCAAACAAAACCTAAAATAAAACTAAAAATAAGAACAATATGCTTTCAAACTCAAAATGTACTCCTCAATAAAAACTTTCAACTAAAGTACAACTAAAACAGAAAAAAGAAAGTACATTGCTCTCTTAAATAAATAAAAAAAACTCAAACCGAAAAACTAAAAAAAAAATTTCAATGCTCTGTTTTCAATGAAGTTGAAAACAGAGCAATGTTTTTTTTTTTTTCTCTTTCTCCCACGTCCGCCTCTTCCCCTGTTTTTCTGGACAAACCGAAGGAGCCAAACTCCTTCTTCTTCCTTCGACCAACCAGCCACCACCACCCCCAAGCTCCCCCTCCTCCTCCTCCTTCTTCTCCTCTTATAGCCGCAGGGTCACTTGAAATGGAATCACGGAAGGGGGGCGCGGACGCGGTGCGGGATCGCGGAATCACGGAAGAGGGATTCCGAATCCGGCTCGGGCGTGATGCTGTCGCGGAAGGAAGGCGGGGAGGAGTCGATTACGGAAGGAATCCGGTTCGGGATTCCTTCTTTGGATGTGCCGGACGCGATGCTTGGATCACGGAAGCGGGATCGAGGGCGAATCACGAATTAGGGAGAGCCTGGATCTCGGGAGGAAGGGGAAAGCGGTGATGCACTGCGGCTTGGATCCTGGCTGGAGCTGGGAGGAATCACGGAGGAACGCACGTACCGGCTTGATGCGGAGGGAGCTGATCTGGATGGTGATCCGTGGCTGGGGCACTGAAGATGTAGATGGCCTGGCACGGATGCAAGGAAATCTGTCTTGCTGGGAGGGGGATCTGATGTGGAATGATCGCGGTTGATTTGGAAGGGATGCCATGGGACCGCTCCTGGGATTTTCCTTGCTGGGAGGGATCTGATCTGGATCATTGGATGCGGACACGGAGATGTTCGCGATGTTGTGTTGTATCGCGGGATGAAGTCAGGCAGGCCCTGGAAGATGACTTGAGCTCGGGCTGCCGGGCATTGGGCTCAATCCTAATGTTAATTGGTTTCTTGGATTACTGCACTCAAACACAAATACCACGTTAATTAGTTAATTTTATTATTAATGATTAGCTAAAATACTAATTAAAATAGTCTGACGATTGCACTTTTGTGCTCTCATCATGTATGGCTCTCCCTGACCGCCGTTTCATTCGGTAATAAATGCGCTTACCATCCATGGACCCCGGACCTACCACGGCCGGCGGTTCAACCACTCCAATAGGTCCGATCGACCGTGACAACTCCCTGATTCCGGTCTGAGTCGGCCTTATCTTCCACTACGCCATTAATGGGCCAAATCGTGCCCAATTATTGCAAAAGAGAACAAACTCCCTGTCACCTCCCGGGCAACATAAAATTCCTCTATAAAAGGGACCCGGGGAGGAAAGAAGAGAGGGGGACCGGAACACAAGTAAACAGCACAGACCCAAGGGAGGACATGATCCTCTTCATCTTCTTTATCTTATCCAAATGCTCTCCTGCCTGCTCTCTCCACATATTCCCCCTCTGACTTAAGCATCGGAGGGCCGGCGCCGGGGAGCCCGGCCACCGGCTTTTTTGCAGGACAGGACAGGACTGGACGCACCACCCCTCTTTACTCTCTTCCACCCCCCAGCGGAGGACGCGGCCGACCGGCGCCCCGCCGTCCGCCCTCTCACTCCGCTCTCTCATCCCCACGGAGGACACAGTCGGCCGGCACACCGCCGTCCGCCCTCTCAGGCGGCGGAGCTCCTCCTCCCCCGGCTTCGCGGCGGCCCCCGGGTCCAATTTCCAGCAACAATGGCTATTCGTTCTTTTTGGTTGGGCACATAGCATGTGTTCGCCATTGGTTTCTCCGAGGGAATGGGTTATATATCCATTTGGGTGCAAGTCCAATTCAAATTTTCCGTGTGATTGGGCGGCGTTGTGGAACCTTGGCTAACCGTAGGATGTATCTTTCTCGCGAAAGAACGATTCATCTTCCTTCCTTCGCCCGAATCCACCGTTGGATCATCCAGCGCACGCCTCTCAAAGCGCTCCAAACTCGTTCATCCGGATGCACATATCTCAAAGCGACCAGCGAAGGATCCAACGGTGGATTCGCGCCAAGCAAGGTGAAACCTACGTGAGTAACCGGTATTCGCTGGGAAGTGGCCGGGTTCCTTTTGATCATTCCTGGCGGCCATCGGTCTTTCTCGTTTCGAGACCCAGAGGGAGGGAGAGAGAGAGAGAGCGAGTATAGAAGAGCAACAGGGAAGGAAACGATGCCTCTCAAAACCGTCGATGCGACCGTCTCGGATTTTGAGGAAGTTTTCGAGCGATTCAAATCGGAGAACTCCCAGAATCAACTAAAATTTCTGCTCTTCTTAGCGAACAAAGACCCCTCCACCTCCCTTAGCTGGTGCCCTGGTACTCTCTTTCCCCCAAATTCCCCCTTTATCTAGCCATTTTAATCCGTCAATCTCAGTATTTTTTTTTGTTGTTTTGCAAGAAAGGGGAGGTTTTTCGCAATGGAAATAATCGATGATAAGGGATAATCGATCTGTGATTTGGCACCGCCTTTGCTCGTTCCGTATTTTTTTTATTCTTCCTCCTTTTGTGGTTTGATGGGTGTTTTAATATAGGCAGTGGCACGCTCGGTATTTGTTTTTGTTTAAAAATCGAAATCGTAAGGTTAGTCGCTTGGTAGGAGTTTCCTTGTTACATTTTGCTTGAACATTATATCACATGGGCTAGTAGTTGTCTTTTTATGACTGTGTGCAAATTGTTGTAAAGCGCAACGTGGATTAATTGAATAAATGCGATGTATAATATATTCTAAAATTTTTATAAAGATTCATGATATAAGAGGGAGGGCATTGCCAGTATTCAGTGGAAAATGATTCTTTATTTGATTTCAAGGAAGGCATGTCATAAGTCGGTGTAAACTTTTGATGCCCGAAATGACTTTAGGTTTTCGTTATCTGAAAGAAGTTTGTATATCGTCTGATATGAAATATGATATGATTTAAATTTTAGAATGAAAGCAATAGTTTGAGTTGTTTGTGAGAGAGCTATTCATATTTATATATCCAGTGAGGAATATAATATTGCATATGAAACAACTTTTATTTACGTTTTTTTGCAATAAACGTTGATAATTGTCGATCCTCAAAGTTTTGATTATAGAGGGATTTGTGATTTAGTGGATTGTAGTGCACCCCTACAACCACAAGCTTGATTTCTTGAATCATTATTTTTCTTATTTCTTTAGAACAAGATGGACTGGTGCAGAATTGTTTGGAGGTGTGAAGTGACTGCATGATTTGCTGCCATCAGTGAAGAATTCTGATAAGCTTCAATTCAGAGCTGGGATTCCAACGGCTATGTCATTCAAGAATAACGACACTTGTTTTTAGAGTTTTGAAGCTGAGGGTGACTTTCCTTGCAGTCCTTTTATAACTTACAGATGGAGGTACCAGTTTAACATGCACGAATTTCTATGCTCCTCCTATTGGAAGATTTGGATATTTTGCATAAGTTATGGTCCAAGGGATATGGTGATGAAATTTTGCATGCTTCATGGTAAAGAAGATGGGATTTTCAATTACCATTTTGTCATTCCTTTTCTAAAGAACCTTTAGTAAAGCTTTGAAATACTACCCACATCACTTGCCACTCGCAACTACCATCTAGGAGGTGGTTTTGGGTTACCATCGCTTTGGTGGTAACATTAATTTAAGTTGCTGACCTCTTTCTCTGTCCCTCTCTATCTGACGCCTTGCAGCTTCTTCACTGTTGAAGATCTTTGTCTATGGCTTTCGTTGGGAAGGAGCCAAAATTCCTGAGTCATGACTAGTCCTTTTTGATAAGAATGAAATAAAAATTTAAGTCTAGATCAAATGGACAACCATAGATTAGTTGGTATGTAACTCCTTCATAGTTGGATCTGTTATTTAGAGCAATGTGGATAAAATGGAGGGTTGCCTCTACCCCATAGATGTTATGCAAACACCCTATACCTTCAAGACTAAAGTGTAAAGTGATTTTGCCGAGTTTTAGAGAACAAGGGCCTAGCCACATATAATGGATTATCTAGAATTTTGAAGAGGTGGATGCATGGTAAAATAGGACAATTTAAAAATAATCACCTTGATCATGATTTTCCACAGGAGTGCATGAGAGAGAGAAAGAGACGATAAATTGAAATCGACCAGATCTTTTGCATCTTCTTCGGACTATTTATTGAGAAAATTTGTAGTTATTGACTTGTATCACTACTTCAGATTTGTCTACAAGAGACTATAAACAGATATAGTGTGCTTTAATTGGACTTGAATTTCCAAATGCTGCAAATGCCTGTTTGATAACATTTTCAGAAGGGATTGGACATGAAGGAGAAAGAGGATATTAGCTCTGCCACTAAAGCAGCACTTGTCATCATTGCTGTCTTAATTTGAACTCATCTGAGATACTGATATTTGATGCTTTAATTCATGAGCATAGGTCATGACTGCATTCTCATACTTAATATTTCTTTCAAATTATTGCTTTCAATGGGTTCGATGGAACAGTACCTCAAATGCTTGTTTGCATTTGAGACAAATTATTATCACAAAAATTGCTTCTTATCTACTGAATGTTTTAGTTGCCCTATCTGACATGGAATGTATTCCTTTTGCAAAATGGGCCCTTGAGGAGTGTAGCATCTAGGAGAAGTATCATGGCCTGCGAACTCTGGTGGCTTTCTAACCTTCTTATGTTATGTCATTACCAAACAGAAAGAATAGATCAGTGTTCTTTACGCTTCTTCTGTTACCATCTTTTGCACTTGATGCATTGTGATTTGTTCATACGCATGGCTATAAGGACTCTCTAACCTTGATTGTATGAGATATAATTTGAAGAGGACGCAGTTTGCTTGTACGTCCGTCGTTGGATCTGAAACTCTGATAGCTCAGCAATATGTGTTGTTTTTGAGATGTCAAAATGGTGCCACTACAACTGTCTTACTCTGTATGCATGTAATATATGAGCAGGACTTTTCCTTCCCGACTGTAATATTGGATCAGATATTCCTGTTTTCATAACTGAAAGAATGAAGACTTTGCCCACGAAAATGATACTCTCTTTAATTTTGCAGATTGCAATGTGGCAGAGCCTGTAATATATGAAAAACTAGAAGCTTCGCAAAGCGATGTGGCACTCCTGAGAGGATATGTTGGAGATAAAGGTACATGGAGAAATCCTAGCCACCCATGGAGAGTCGACCCAAGATTCAAGCTCAGTGGGGTTCCAACCCTCATTCGATGGGAGAATGAAGCGATCATTGGACGCCTGGAAGACCATGAGGCTCATGTTGGAAACAAAATTGATGCCCTTTTAGCTAGCAATTGATCTTATTCTCCAGCAATGACTGTTTTCGTACTGCTCTATTTCACAGCTTGAATTTGTGATGGTAGACAATAAACCTACCAAGTTGGCATGCAAGAATTTTTGTTTTGTATCTTTGGATACTCAAGATCTTTCAGATTAATGCAAAAGCTATGATGAATAATATTTCACAGCTTGCAGTTGTGTTGGTAGGCAATAAACTTAAGTTAGCATGCAAGAAATTTTATGTTATGTACGTTTGGATTCTCGAGCTTTTTCAGATTAATAGAAAAACTGTTTAAGAATTTTATACTCTGATGTGTTTCTGGGAAAACTCCAAGTAGATTAGGTACTGATGTGATTTGTTGTTCATTAGTAGCGATCATTGTCTGGTTTCAGGCTATTTGAAAGAGAATGAATAGAATCCTATCTACATTTGTGGTAGTTAGCACGAGTTTTCCTTTCAATCTACTTCCGCAGAGCCAGGTTCCATCCTGGCTCTGACTCGTTTGATGTGGCTTTTTTTATGGTCCTTTCATGCGTAAATCACATGATTCTTTTAATGGATCTTGATAGCTCTGCCAAGGTACATGCTTAGAGTTAAGAAGATACCCATTAGGGATACAATCCTCCGGATTGAAGATATAACTATATAAACAGGAAAAAGATAAAAGTTTTTAGTAATTGATGGTTTCAACCCAATACCATTTTGAGTCATTGATTTCCTTTTATCCTTTGTAAGTCTTTTTTTTAAAACTACGTTTTAGCTTGGGCACCTTTAAACAAGTCAGGGTCATCTCAT
This sequence comes from Phoenix dactylifera, assembly GCF_009389715.1. Classification (NCBI taxonomy): domain Eukaryota; kingdom Viridiplantae; phylum Streptophyta; class Magnoliopsida; order Arecales; family Arecaceae; genus Phoenix; species Phoenix dactylifera. The sequence goes on from NW_024068240.1 coordinate 138,472, forward strand.
AGCCCCCATTCGAGTTACAAGCCCACACGACTGCGGTCGGCCGCCGGACAGTGCGGCATCTAGTTGTGTTGAAATAGCAAATTATGTGCGACAGCCATGACGTACAATGATTGTCTAGTAGGAAAAAAAATCAAAACCGCCTCCCTTGCAACAATCACCTGCCATCCCATCAAAGCCTACAAAATATGAGGGATGTTGATGTCTTCTGTGGTCTCGAGCGAAATATATGAGATGCTTAAGAGATGGATTTATTTATAAACCATAACATAACAGATGGGTTGTTATAATTGTTGAGGATAACTCTCAAAAAGAATTTGTCATATTTAATGAACATATATGATGGAGATGTATGAAACTTGATCAATATGCGGTCATAAATAAGTTGGGAGAGAAATCATGTTTTAAGGACCATATATGAGATTTAGTCCTTCATAATGGAAAGGAGAAAGATTGATATAAATGATTTAGTGCAAACGTTAATAGGTGGGGTGAAAAATATGCAAACGAATATACAAAAAAAACTAATGTCTCAACATCAAGTTTTATAGCCTGATATGGAACGGATCGACACAGTATAGCTACCTGCTCATCCTCATACAGGCATCTTCACTCAAACATCATCGGACTACATCAGCCATCATAAAAACATGGCCATTAAACAAAACGCCACCACCTGACCACAACAATCAAGGAGAATGCAAACATGTAAAAAGGAGATGCAGTGATATACTCGGACTGCTTTCTCAAGCAATCATGTTATAACTTGAGTGCCATATCATGACCCATATCTGATCATACGGTAGAGACAATCCTCCAAAAAAACGTAGTGAATTTAACAAACAAAATATCAAAAATGGCAGAGAAAAAGGTGGGAGAGATGGAGACTCATTTTCTTTTTCCCACTTTACAAAATGCTGAGCAGCAGCAACATGCCGTTGAAACAAATTCTCACCTGCTCGGTCACCCTGTAGACACAATTTCTTTGTAATAAATGCTCACCAGCTCAATCACCCTGTAGACAATAGAGCTGGCGGATGTTCCCAGAAGCTGCCATTAGAAACACGGACTTCAGTAAAACTTTTCTTGTTTCAGTTTGTAATGAAGCACAGAATTCAAATGATCACATTCACATAGGTTCCTTAACATATATCAGCAATTAATTTGAGAACCGAATGGTACAAAAGCAAGGCCATCTGGCTCTCCTTGGATACAAGTGCCAACTTCTCAGGTTGAAGCTAAATCAAACTGTTGCACTGGGCTTGATTCTGAGTTAATACAAGATTGCATCCTTCTAGTTGTCATTCATTAATGACCATCAGGAAAATCCTTATATGCAACAGTTGAAAGGTAAAATGTCATCTGAAGATTCCAGTGTGATGTTGCGTTCCTTTTTGTTGTGGAAAGGGCATACATGAATTTGTTGCATAACATGTTTTCTCAAAAACAAAAAAAGATGTATAAAATGGTTGCTACCGTTGGATAGCTAAATAAATGTCTTTAATGAACATATTAGCTTTGGACAAATGAAGGCATCATGTACTTCCAATGAAAACAAAATGAAACCAGAAGTGAGAGGCATCTGGATTCCAGCTGTTGCTGCAAAATGCATAAGCTATGGTCTGAATGCGAACGTTATTTTGGTGTTTTTGGTATCCAAGCTAGGTATGTAGGAGAAAATGAATTAGAACATATGAGTTATAATAAATTATGTATGTACCCAGTCAAGTTGCTGCAAAATCTTACTAACAAACATGTAAGTCTTTTATTCTCATGAGATAATGAATATTATCTCTAGAATATCATCTATTTCAATTGATGTGATGCGTGAGTGATCTAGATACAAAACATCAAACTTGTATAGAAGGCAAAAGGCAGAGTAAGTTACCATAGAGCCAGTCCTTAAAATGAACATGAAGAGCACATGCCATTTCCCGTTTCCTGCTCTCCTCAAGTTGTGCGTCCCTTATAGCTTGTTGGATGTCGCACACAATTGAATTCTGGAAAAGAACCATCCATATAGAATATTTCGATGGATCAGACTCAAGACCAATATTTATACATAACACAGACTCTAAACAAAATGCAAAGCAAGAGTGCTGTAACAGGTTATATGAAATCAAGTCATAAAGAACATGTTGTACATACATACATATATACAAGATCATATATTACATAATACAAATAAAAGCCAATGCATAGCGGCAATATAAGTTGGTAGCCTTCTAGGATTAGGCCACATACATTTTTCTTCTCGGACGCCTTATAAATCTCGGGCAATGGAAATGGATTGTATTTTGTGGACCCTGGTGATTCAACTCCAAACCATTTAGGAATCTGCAATAAGAAGGTATGAAAGGTCAAACATCTAGTCCTGCGACAGATACCAATGACAGAAGAATGCACAAGCAAGTTCAATTTATCCAGTTATAATAAAACTTAGATATCCAAGTGGAAGTAAGAGAACAAAACATTTTGTGCAGCACAAGCAAATCTAAGAGTCAAGAAGAAAATATTAATTATTGCCTACTGAGAGACATGTCCAAAGACGAATAATTCATGAAAGAAAATATGTTATCCTAGGGGCAGAGGATGACATAACACCTGACAACTTCACATCCATAGAGCAACCAAACAAAATGATGATGCATACCAGAAAATCTGAGAACTGATCAGGGTCAAGACATGTAGCAGACTCAGCTTGGACATCACAGACTCCTGCAGGATGAGAAAGTGAATCATGAGGATCAACCATGCCCAACACAAGGGGTTCATTCCATCTATTGATAGTTGCATCAATGCCAACTTGGGCCATGTGTTCCTCCAGCTGCGAATAAAAGGTATTGTAGGAGGCCACCTGTTGAAAGAAAAAAGATAAGATATTAGTTTTAAAGACAAATTAGATGAGTCCATATACAGATGTTTACAGTTTAAAGAGAATCAAGTCATACATGGTCATACATGGTCTAAACTGTAAAAATTTAAACAGAATCACTGTTTATTTAAGATCCATGTTGAAGTGGAGGGGGGATTCTGGGAATGGATTTGCAGCATTGATCCAAAGATATTGTAGTGGTAACCAAAGCAATATGTCACCCCATTCTTTAACAGTGTAACTCTCTGGAGGCTTTAGATGTTTTTAATCTCTATCTCTCCAGCTCATACATAAATGATTGTAGTTTGGTGGAGCATCATTTGGATAAACAGAACAGAAGGATGAGGAAGTTTGTTGAAATATGCAAGAGAAATTAAAATGCAAAAGATGGTTTACAAGGACTCCAGATGTGGTAGGTTGGAGTGGATCTAGGTGAGGAGAATCAGGTGTTATTGATAAACTAGAAGACCAATGACTGAGCCCCTGTGGAAGTCATTTCACATTGAAACGGAGAGCATGTTTTATCACTGGCTGAAGATGATGTAATGACCTAAGTTTTGGTTATTTATGCACCCAATTCTTTAACTACCTAGTACCAAGACAATAACCCTAGAACCAACTTTTTCTGTAGAGATTGCTTTCAGTAGAAGGTAGAGAGTACAAAAGAATGATTTTATGATACTCTTTTATATGACCCACTTCCCCACATTATTGCTTTCACAATTTCAAGAGAGGAATTAGTTTAGGCCTGATCGGTGAAGTTGTTATAACTTCCAAATTATCAGTATTCTCGTATATTTAAACTAACAACAACATGAAATCAAAATTCCAAGCACATGCCAGACCACTAACAGAATTTACACAAACCATATGCATGATCTTGAGTTACAACTTCAAATCTACACTAGAAGGATATTGAACTGAAAGTTAAAGCACCAACTCACTTGTAATTTATGATTATCTCCTAGAATAAGAGGTTGCTGATTAACCCCCAAGAAAAACACACATTCACGACAATTTGCAATGCAAATGCGTTTTGCAGCTGTAATGACTTGTACCCTTTCACAATGCTCCACTCTCACAGCCTGTGAACATGTAAAAATCGTAATTATGACATTCACAGCAAGCAAGTACAGCAGATATGCGGTGCAACTGTCTCTAACTTTAGCCTTCAATATTTGCTCTTCTATGCATAAAAGTCATAGCAATCTATAACTACAAATACCAAAATCACCAATGTCAATAGCATGGAAAATCTACTGAGATGACATTTCCAACATTCTCCAAACTCCGGAACCCAGATGTTGTTTGCCAGTAAACAACATGAACACATAATCCATCTTTAAAAATGTTTCACTTTCATCTTGGCAGCCAGACCCTAAGAAGAACAGATATTGGCTCCAAATATATACATTTAAAACGTAGTGAACAAGGATTGCTCTTCTAGTTTCTTTCCATTCCCATTATTAGCTATGTTAGAGCCTTGTAGTACAATATACTAGAAAGATCACATTTTTGTTGCATGGCACCATGGACACTACTAAAGATGGTCTGAACTTTCAACAGAAATGATTTGATTTTGATTTCTCAAGCTGATAACCAAATCCAAAAGCATGTAAGCATTTATTAGTTTATACAAATAAAGTTTCATATGTTGCAACCTAAACTATTGTGGTTTCATCCCCATGGTCAAAAAAAGAGGGAGGGGGGATGAGATTACTCTGCAGAAAGTGACATATAAAATGGGACAGATATCCATTATTGACTAATTGATTCTGCAGCCGCTCATTATGCAAACATTGACTGTTTGAGGGGCTTAGAAACTTTCGCATTTCTTGTATATTAAAAGTTCATATGGACTAATAACCTTATATTTACTATTTGTAATTACGATGCCTTGTACATCATCTGAACTTCCAATTGAATTGTTGCAATAAAAGCTTATCAGTATATTCTAATAATAGTTCTTCCTCTATGTAACAGCACTACCAAGTCAGTACAAGCCCTGTACCACCCCGTACCGAGGTGTAGCAAGATGTGTACCAATCCATACCGAAGTGTACCAACCTGTATCGAGGCATACCGAGATAAATAGTTAAAAAGCTATTTTGGTACAGAGTGCATACTGTACCATACCGTACTAAACTGATAAGGTACCAATATGATACCCAGTACCGAGATTGTGGATCTTGGCTACTAAAATTTTTAAATTTGTAGGTTAACAATCTCTTAAGGTCTCCAATAAGTTGAAACTAAGAGCTAGACTTATATTTCATGAACAAGCTGGAATATAACAGTTTAATAAGCAAGCGCAGGATAATATAGAATGACTGCATCATGAACTAAAACCAGACCAACAACCTTGTACAGCATGAAACTATGAAACATTCAACGATACCGTATAGACATTTTAATCATGAGCAGAGAAATTCTATACATCAATTCAATGCCAAAATAAAATGAAATAGATATTACAATTGTTCTGGTCAAGGTTTCAAGTACTGGTTTTGGTACCGGTACAACCCGTACCCAAATTTGGTAGTCCTTCTCTTGGTACCAACACTTGGTATGATACATTTCTTGGTACCAATACTTGGCATGGAGGGTGTACCAAGTACCAATTCCCTACCAGTACTGTGCAAAGTACATCCCATCTGGCCGGCATGGTCCGGCATGTAGAACCTTGGTTTTGATTGTATTTCCTACAATGATGGAGGTACTAAGCAGCTTGAGAGTGAAATCATAATAGCATCATGCATACCTTACCAATAGCTCCTAGAACAATAGTTGTATCAGAACATCCATAAACTGTAGCATACTTCAGAGGTGAGAGTACATAAATTACTGAGTCATGGCAATTCAAGACCTGCAGTGCAACAAATAAATCTATGGGGAAATTTTTGTAATGAACTTTAAATGTCTAGCTCGATAATAGCTTTGGTAATTTCAATTAATTAACTACATGGGTAAATACAACAACATGATACTAAGAATGAATTATAGGATATGCAGAATAGCAGTTGATATGTATCATTATGCACCTATTGCAGGAATAAAATCGTCATAACATTACCAACCTTTTCAGTGTCAATTTGAAGGAAAAATCAAATTTCTCATATTAGTCCTGGTGTCTCTAAAAGTGAGATAGGTAAGTAATTAATGACTACTTATTGTAACTTACAATCTTACAGAAAGAAGAAACTATTGCAAAAGGAATTGAAAAATAGTAAAATAGTTTCCAAAAGGAATTTGCTTGATTTTTGAAGTCGAGAAAGTTAAGACTTAAGAGAGTTGGCATTAATTAGGAACCGACCATGAAACGTTCTCTGATGGATCATGTGTTGGTTAACATAACCTTCCTTTTTAAGTTTAAATTAGACAAGGCAACTCTTCTTTTTTCCTGGATGAGTTATGATAAACCTAAAAGGAGAATTAGAATTGGACCTAGCAAGGCCTCTATGTCTGTGGCTTTCTAACAAATCAAAAAAAGTGGTCCAAGTAAAATTTGAGATCCACTTAAACCATCAAAACAAAAAAATTGCATTAGCTTCAGTTGACAAGATCTTTCAGTTGAATCATCTCAAAAAGAACTCATGACTTTTTAAATAGAGAAGCCAGACTCCAAGCCAACAAGAAGTAATGATGCCGCATCATTTCTTTTCTCCCCACAGAAAAGGTATATACATTTGTGTGAATAAGTACGAGCTACTGCCCATCATCCTCCATGTTGTTTAAAGGTAGGTGTGGAAAGAGAGAAGCACTTGATCCACGATGAAGCAAAGACTTAACAATTATATAATATTGGCTTTATCAGGATGATGGCAGGTCCTAGTTAGGAACTAGAAACTTACTTTTGCCACTTGGAACCTATGACAGTTATTTTGTTCTTGCTTGGGCAGTTGTATTGTTCCTTAAATCTTTGTTTATTTTTTTTTTCATTTCTTTGTTATGGAAGATTGTATTTTTATATATAAGGCGTGCTAATCTTTAGCAGTCAATTATCAATATGCATCTCAAAACTGGCATCCAGATTTTTTTTTCCTGTATTTCATATTTTTATGGCAGCAGAATGGTTGTCATCAATACCAACAAGAGGACTATTATCATACTTTCTTTGTAACAAACTGGCATTGCTATTTTGTTTCACATTATCATACTTTCTTACTATTATCATCTCTATAGATTTCAAAAGAAATGTATGCTCATTCCTTTTCTGTTTTTTCATAAGTATACAATATCATCATCGTAATTAAGAAGACAACCAATTTGCTTCAACAGACACCCTTCTTAAGTTATAAATTGCAAAACTCTCTTGAGCTAGAAATGAAGACAATAACCAGCATTAATTTGCAACCGAAATATGCATGCTATTCAAATATGAAGAATCAACTTGACAATAAAATTGGAAATGCACCTCGAACTTTCCTAAAAAAAGAAGAGAAGTTGGGCGAGGGAGTTGGCAAGCAATAAATAATAACTTTCCCTCAAGGTGTTCTTTCTTTCTCTCAAGAATTTTAACAATTTTCACCATGCAGTATACTATAATCTATGTGGTTCAATCTGAATCAAATCAATGAATGCCAGCAATTACGTACTTCAGTCAAAAGGCAATGACAACAAACAAATATTGATCAATTAAATCGAATGCATGGTTGCAACTAGATAGCACAATTTTATGGATATGTTCTGTCCTTATAAATGTGAGAAAATTATCAATGAACTGCTTAATATCATAGTAAAGAATGACTGGTCAACATAATTAAAGTTGCATGTAGTTCTCAGACCCAATTAAACAAGGTTTCTTCATTCTGTTGATGAATATACCAGCTTTTAATCTATGGTCACAAACAAAACTGAGAGCACCACATTACAAAGCATCAAACTTTCTTGCATATAGCATTTGATATTTCAATTTCTGATGCAGGGGATGAGGGGAAAGCCTTTGCACCAAATGACAATGGCAATCCACCCACATGTATAAATTCTTTAAGAGCAGAAATTGCTCATAAGAAGTTTAAGACATGCTGTAGATTGATATTCTTAATTGTTGGGACGGTTATGCACTGCAAGACAAAATCCCTGAGGATTTCTTTTTTCTTTCCATCATTTGTTTCAGTACTGACAGTCTCATGCAAGTTGGATGAAAGGAAAAGGTCCCAAATCTGCAAGTTTTCAGTTATCTTATTCTTCAATCAAGAACTAATGGTTAAGAAAATCTTTAATTGACTAAAGATTCATCTTTGAATAAAAATATAGAATTGAAACGCCTTCAAGAACCTTTTCTTTTACATAGGATTAGTTGAAATCATAATTGATTATATTTTGTTTTATGGATGATCCTAAAGCCACTAGACTAATACAAGGTATAGAGTTTGTAACTTGAAAGCATGTAATGGAATGACCAGCTAACCAACTGAACTCTCTCTATAAGTTCAATACTTTCTAAATAAAGCTTTATAAACTTCTATATTTTAACTTCAATATTTCTTGCTAAGTCCTTTCCATAGACAAACTCTCCTAGCAAACCGACTAAAGTATCTGATACAGGCCCAACTAACAAGGAGCCAAAAGGCTATTAAAATGATACATGGTTTGCATAATACATTGACTCGTTGGTATGTCATGTTGGATACCAACCAATATAATGTGTATCCTGCAATGAGGGTTGGAAAGGGTTAATGTCGTGTCAAGGTAGGTTTCTGTCTTTACTCCTCAGAGCAAGGAATACAGATCCATCCCAAACCGCCCAGTTTGAGGCATACCAAGCCGTACCGGCAACGGACCAAGATGGTTCCAGTATGCAAAATGGTAAACCGACAGGTCGGGGAAGAGGGAGAAGAAAAGAGAGGAAGAGACAGAGGAGGAGGAGGAAAGGACAGGGAGAGGGAGGGAGGGCCGCCGGAGGCCTCCAAAGGGTGTCGGAGGAGCGTCGAAGGGCCAGAACAAGGGCTCCACTCTCCAGACCCCTGTTTCATTCAAAACAAGGGTCCGTCTGGGCTCTTTTTTTTTTGAAATTTTTAAGTGAAATCCGGCAAGGAGTTTGCCAATTTCACTTAAAATTTTTTAAATAAAAAAAGAAACCCCGACGGACCCTTATTTCGAACGAAACAGGATTCGGAGGGCAAAGCCCCTGCTCCGGCCCTCTAGCACCCTCCGAAGGCCTCCGATAGCCCTCCCTCCATCTCCCTTACTCCCCCTCTCTCTCTTCCTCTCTTCCGTTCTCCCTCTCCCGCTCCCTCGCCCTCTCTGTTGTGTCGATACGGGCCCACATGGAACAGCACGGGGGCATACCGAACCATGCTACTAACCAACTGGTATGAGCTCCAGTACCGACACGGCAGACCTTGTCCCAGAGTCTCCACCAAAAAAATTTTTGCAAGCTAGAGAGCATTAGAGTCACGAGATTTGAGAATGGTGTATTTAACTAAAGATTCGACAACTGAGAAGGATTCCAATTGATTTTCTCTTCTTTTGTTCTACCATGCTGAGTTTTGTATTTTAATGATCACTATAATATGACGAACAAACAGCAATTCATGAATTCTTCTATGAAACCATCAAGTTAAACTAGAAGCAAGAAATAGCTCGGAACATTTTAAGTGAGAAATGGGTCTTTACTTTCTTGCAAAACAATTTATAAACCTGATGTAAGTTGGAAATGATTCTTGATATCCTGTTATTGTCGGACCAACCACACCCCATTAAAAAAAAATGTAGTTTCATAAGTAAATGGATTATTGTGATTATTGTTTACGTAAAATTAATTAAAAATAGGATGAGATTGTTAGCACTCACTATAAAATTTGAGGCCCCTGTTTTTTTCAAAAAAAAAAAAGTTCTTCCTAGTAGAAAGCATGTCAGTAATACCACATGCCAACACTATATAGTCCAACCATGGCAAAGTTCAACAGATTAAAATGTAAACAGGGGGGCATCATAACTTGCACAGAAGGACTAAGAGATTCCTGGATCAAATGCCTACTTCCAACATTAAAATCTTTGTATATTTCACTCTCACCTTAACAGAGTGGCCCTTAATATCACATGCCTGCTTCACTACAGAAGCTTTAGAGAAGCCCTCCACAAAAGTCTGGCTCCTTGAATATGTGGCATTGTTATGCACGGTGGTTCCACTCAGTGAGCTGCTGCTTTGGGTCCTTGCATGACTCATGCAGGCATCAGTCATAGACACATCTAGATCTGAGGTGTTAACTGGGCCATTTTCTTTAACTGGTACTTTCTCAGCAGTATGCTCCAATGAAGCAGCTATATTCTGTAAAAGCCAGTCATGAACTTGCACAGCAGACACAGGAACAGCAGGCATGTCCGGATCTGAATTTGAAAAGAATGGAGGTGCCTGTCTCAATGGTATTTCTTCACCACCCTTCTCACAAATTTGAATGAGGAAACCAAGGTGTTCAAACCTTTCTGATGTTAAAACCTACAGGCAATTGGAACAAAATGTAATTCAGAAGCCAACAATGACCTTTTAAATAACTATAACATGTGGGCTATAGAATGCAGAAAGTCCAGTTTTCCATAGGTACCATTAAATGATTGTAGGATGTCAGGAGACTAAATTGTTAAACATTGTCAATTGTTATTCAATACTATATAAAGTCTAAGAAGGCAAAATGAAGATGCACAGCGATATTGGGAATTAATTATATGGATTTCATCACATCTATTCCCAGCATTTTTAATTTATTACTGGATTCTGGTGTTTATGCTGCACCGAAATTTATGTAACATATACTCAGATATTAAATGAACCAGTTAAGCGCTTCAAATTCATCCAAATTTTAGCATATGTAATTTGGACTTAGCATGTAATATATCATGGTATTTCCTTGGGGAAATACCAAATTTTGAATTTTATGATCAGTTTAATGACTGATCTAACCCAATCCACAATTTTACTATTTAGTTGCTTTGTAATACATATCATGTGGTACATGTAACGTCATGTCACTTTTCATTCCTAGGCTGCATAGGCTATATGAGTGCAAAGTATTAGTCAATGGAATTTCTGGTTAAGCATATCAAATTGTCGGTTATCCCTGTAGTGTAATAATTCTTATCCTTGCTAGTGGTCCCACATCTCCCCAAATCAGCAAGGCAAAATGAACTAATCAGTCACTAGATCTTAATTGAAACATTGACAGTTTAACAATCAAATTAATATGAATGATTATTGCCATCTGATCAATTGGAATGACACTATTATTTCCAGCATTCAAAATAAGGAAACAATGCCATGTTAGATTGTTAAACATTTCTAACATAATGATATTAGATAAGTCAATATCCTCATGGAACTTTTAGATTAACATGTGTACAAATAAGAGAAAAAAATATGAAGAATGCATCTTTCCTTGCCAGTTGCCAAAGTAGTATGAGGAGATCAAAAAGAGGAAATGCAGAGTAAAAGGAGCACTCAAGCAATCCCCACCTGCATAGCAGAGATAGAATGCCCTCAAAAAATGAAATGGGGAAGTAGGACACATTTCAATGTTGTGCCTACTAACCCCTTGCCTAACCAGAGAACTAGGATAAGGCCAAGTAGCCACCTATATGTTTCCCTAGAACTCATGAGGTAGAGCAAAACAGGAGTAAATAATCCTCACTGTTGGTAACCTTATAGTATTCACTATGATCTCTTTTTAGATGGCTGCCGTGGTAAATATTTTAACATGGCCCACCAGTCATGCAACATTTGCACCTTTTGAGGATAAATCACAGATCTCCATCTATAGCTAGGTGATATTACTTCATAGTGGAATTGGTTCTAACCATGGTATGTCGTACCGGTCCAAACCGGACGGTACGGAACATACCGTACCGGTTTAGCACCGATATTTGGTACGGTGGCGTACCGACATTCGGTATGCCAAAAAAATTACGTACCCTACTATACCGACACTGTGCTAGTGTGGCACCGATACAGGGTCTAGTACCGAGACGGCGAACCTTGGTTCTAACACTCCAACTATAAATTCTCATGACATCCTCCTCTAAAAGATAGACAACATTGTGTGAGCTCCAATATGGAAACAAGCTCCTTGAATTCCTTAGGGATGGCCACTACATAGGGCTATTAACAAGCCATGCTCCAGTATAGCCTGCCCTATCTTGAAGTAAACTACTCAGAGTAATCTCACAGATATAGTAAGCCCTAATCATGATTACTAGGCCAAGCCCAAGCACAACCAGAAAACTTTTTTGAAAGCCCACGACTGAGTTTGAAGATTCAAGGCAAGTAGAGACTTTGTGGTTCTCCTTGGATATCTATAGCAAGGAATGCCGTACCGGCCCGTACCGGCCGGTATGGGCCGGTACGGGCCGGTACGTACTAGCCAGTAGGTACGGGCCGGTACGTACCGGTCCGGTCCTTGACCGGTACCGGAAACAGATGAAAACCGATATTTTTCGATTTTCATCTCCGAACCGGCCGGTACGGAGCCCGTACCGGTCGGTACCGGCCTCGTACCGGTGCGAACCGGCCGGTTCGCACCGGTACGGTTTTTTTTTTCGGAACCACAGCGCCTCGCGCGTGGTTTTAAGGAAGAAGTGGCCCTCAAACAAAAAAAAAAGCTGTGGCTCGCGGTACCGGCCGGTACGTACCGGTCCGGCCGGCCACCGGTACCGGTATGGCGGACCTTGATCTATAGTGATTGAGAACAAAATATCCCTCACCTCCATAAGCTACAAGGCAACAAATAGGTGGCAAGTGCCATCAACTACCTATGATGCCCTCGTATATGTAGCAAATTAATGTTGCAGCTAGACTTATTCATGAGCCGTGCTGGGCTGGGCTGGGCCGAGCTTTGCCTAAATGTCAACACAATTTTCTTAGGTCCAGGCCCAGCCAGCCTTCGAGCCTACCTTCCATGCCCAAGCTTAAGGCTTCATGATCATTTTTTGTTTTCTAAAAGGTACTAAAAAATACTAAGAAAAGCTTTAAAAAAATTCTGAAAAAAAGAAGCAAAATATGAATAATTAAATATTACCAACAACCTCCAATATGTTTATTGTCCCATTAAGTTTACATATCAACAATAATTGTCGATTAAGTCTATAAATGCATCAAACATAAACAAATAGCACAAGAAAAAATTAAAAAAAGGCCACATCAGTCTTGGGCTAGCTTAATCCCCAAGCCCGAGCTTGACCCATTTATTAAACTGGCCTATTTTCTAGGTCTGACCCAACTCTACGGGCCTAAAATCTTTGGCCTGAGCCCACCAAGAAGACTTTGGGCTCAGGTAGGCCAAGCGGGATGCCCAACCCATGAATGGTGAGGGTTGAGAAAAGGATGGCCAAGGAACAAAACCATGGCACCCAAAGGAGCTCAAGTTCAGCAAAGAGGTGAAGACATGAGCAAGGGGAATGGGAATTGCCAGATGGAAAGATAAATTAATTTTGGTGCATCAAAATTGATATGTGCCATGCATCTAAGTTAAATAAATGATTCAAACAATCTAAAATTTATAACACCCTAAAAATCAAGCATTATCCAGATTACTCAAAGTCCACTTTGGTTCTTCACGAGATATTTTTATCACTAGAGTTGTCAATCACGAAGTGCTTGTTATATCCCTTCTCCTGAAATCCTAACACTCCAAATGAAACATCACATATGACCTACATCAAGCGTTGATTACAGCTACTAATTGGCAGTTTTTCCATCACAACATTCAAAATATTCATTATCATTAGCGAATTTTTCTAACCATTATAAGCAGATATAGATTCCTTGCTTCTTAAGATTATAATATTAGAAAACTTATGAAATGTAACAATCAATAATGCTTGTAGCCGACTTAGACTGCAGGAGAGAGACAGAAATTACTAAATCATCTGGTTGCTGAAGCATATATTATATAATGCAATCATTAAAAATGGTATATTTCTTTATTTCTAAGAAAACAAAAGAAATACTGAAAGAAAATAATGCAGACAAAGGTTGCAAATAATACTGACTAAAATTACAAAAGCATGGTTCTGGACTAAAGTTGTAGCTGTATACCCACCATAGACTCATCACCCTCGCCTTCAACAGATTCAGCCAAAAGATTGAGTATGTTGGCCATATGCTTCTGCAGATAAGACAACTGATGTGCCTCTTCATCAGCTTGTGAATGCATAGAACGCCGACTATTACTACGTACGAGCTGCACTTAAAAAAACACTATCTTAAATCACTAAAACCTCTAGAGCATGAATACGCGGTAAACATATGTAACATTAACATGATTTAAGTGTCAAAGCATAGAGCATGTATAATCAACATGATGATTAATTTTAAAATGATGAGTGCAGGGTCCACTTTTGACCTCCAAATTTTTGAATTTTTTCTTATAAGGTAAGATATCGGAAGCTCCTCCATCCAAAGGAAACAGAGTAATACACACCGAAAGCATCTCTACATTTATGTTCAGCACAAAAAATAACAAAACCACTTCGTCAACCTCAATTGAAGATGTAATTTGCTAGACATAGTCAGCCTCATCCAGGAAATGCCACATATCTGTCCATTCATTTCAAAACTCAAACGGCACATCTACATTGACTAGTAGATTAACAGCAATTTCAAATATATACTACTTCGGTACATGCTCAACAGATCACGCATGCTTCTATCTATGACAAAGCTACTTGCTGTGCACATCAACACCATGCACCAGGTTTCAAATATCAGCACAAACATTGTTCACCAATACGTGTTTCAATGGGAGAATTTCCCAATCAATTCCATGCATTACAATGTCCCTTTCCATTTAAAGCTTGATCTTGTTTCAGTTTCCAATGTTTCCCACAATAGCAACTCTAATAAATGGCAACAAGCTTCGGGAAAGTATCCATCAGTCGCATGCATGAAATATTCAGTATGACGTTAGCAATCCCACCGAAACGTCATGAATCAAAAGGCAGTTCCATCGCATGCTCGGACACCAAATGAAAGGCATTCCAGCTAAAGTTCCTCTTTTATTCTTTCATACTCCGAATTTTGCCGCAAGCAACTCTATATGATGTCATGCTAGACTAATTCCAGGAAAATACGGATTGATTTCAAATCAGGCATTAGAACTTTGAAAGAAAGAAGAGAGAGAGAAATAAGCAGCAAGTGAAAGAAAAGCCTCTACCTGGATCGGCAAGAGAGCAGAGAAATACCCATCGAAGGCTGAGGTGGAGGGCCAGACATCGGCGACGGCGGCGGAATCCTTGTGCGCCTTGGGGAGGAGGCGCTTGTAGGACTGGATGTAGAGGAAGAGAACGAGGTCATAGACGTCGGCCGTTCCGGCGGGGTCTTGGGTACCGGAAGGGAGAACGGAAGCAAGGGTGTCGAGGACGAGCCGGGCGAGGTCTGCCGAGATCTGGAGGGCCTCGGCGAGGGCCAGGGCATCGACGCTGCCGGGGCAGGGAGAGGACAAGCCGAGGAGCTTGTCGCGGAGGGTGCCGAGGGTTAGGGTTCCGTCGGAGAAGATGAGCTTGGGGATGGGGAGGAGACCATACTCGAAGGGCTCACGGCGGGGGCGGAGGAGGAGAGGGGCGCCTGCGGAGGGCGGAGGAGGGATGGTGGGGGTCGAGGGGTCGGGTCTCTCGTCGCCCATCCCCGCTTCGCTTTCTTCGCCTTCTTTACTCGGGGTCAGAGGCCTGGGAGGAAAGTACGAGGGCGCGCAGATCTCAGCGCGAATGATATCGGAGTCAAGCGAAACGGGATTGCAGAAGATAATTATTTAAGCTTTTTGCAAATAACACCTTACCAGCGGCTTATCGCTTACAGATATTTGCATTTATATTGTATCCTTATTAAACTTTTGGGCGATCATTTGCATTTATATCCTTGACATATACGAATTTATCGCTTTTACCCTTCTGTGCAATTATCCCCTCTGTATCTCTCTCTCTCTCTCTCTCCTTGCGGGGGGTTTACGTGAACCTGCCAATAGCGATTTTGATGGAGCCACCAGCCGGAAGCCACGTCCATTTATTCAACTACTTGAACTTGTTGCAACGATGTGTGTTAAATAAAAAATATATATTATTATATTTTGCAATCACAAATCTCATCCTTTTCACCAATGAGCCGGCTCTGCTGCCATTGATGTTGGGCCCTTCCAAAAAGAGGCAAAGTCAGTTTTAACAGCATCCTTGGTCAAGCAGTTCTAATTAAATAACATCCCTCACTATAAGCAAGAAGAAATTTTCCGACACTTTTTTTCCGACGCTAGGAAGAAGCGTCGGAAAATTTTGGTTCATCGCCAAACTTTGCCACGCTTCTAAAAAACGTTGGTAAAGCTTTGAAATTTAAGCGTCGTCTAAAGGTTCGACCTACAACGATGCTTATAAGTGTCGTCGGAGGCCAAATCCATTTAAATATCAGCCCCTTCTCAATTGATGCCCTAGTTCTTATAAACTTTTCCTCTCCTCTCCTCCTCTGTCCAGCATCGACATCAATCCACCGCCTCCTAATATCTTCCCTCCCCTGAAACCCTTAAACCATCGCCACTCTCACCACTTCTCATGTGATCTAGGGCAAAGCAGCCATGGCCACTCGAACTCGAATCCTTAAAGATCCCAAGCCCTCCAAGAACAGTACAAATCTTGCTTCTCCTTCTCCTTTTCTTATTTTTTGCCTCGTGCTTTCTCTCAGCAATCTTTTGATCATTACATCATTTTTTTTCCTTTTGCTTTCACTTTTTCTTCTTTTTTCCCTCAAGTAATAGCGAAATATTTCAAGATATACTCTGGAAAGGAAAAGACAAAGGCTGAGTCCTGTGAATCAGGTTTTGAATCATCGAGGTATATTGTTTTTCTCCGCCCCTCTTTTCTTCTTTTTTAATTGACCATCTTATAAGAGTAGTAGCTCTGGCTTCTGCATTTTGTTCGCAGGAAGGATTCAAGAAAGGTCTTGATGGCCGCCTCTCGGTATTTTTTTTTCTTTTCTTTCTTTAATAAAGTTTTATATGCATGGTTATCGTCCCTTTGCCTTAATTATCACATGTTTTCTTGAAGGAAATCGTTGCCTGAGAGTAATGCATGTGAAAAGCCTGTTGTGCAAACTGGTCTGAATGGTGGCAAGGTGATTTCGTTGACTTGATCTACGAAATTTTGGTTCTATCCTTTCTTAGAGTTCTTGATTTCCTCCTTAGTTTTGTTTACCGATGCCTAGGTGTTTGTCCCTGTCTTCGGAAAAAAAAATTCAAAGAGTTGATGTTGCTGGGGCTGATATCGTTGATGTTGAGCCAAACGACTAGGTGGATCTCTGATGTAAGAAGGAATGGGGATGCTGAAGAAAATAATTTTTTTTAAAAAAATTAAAGACTAAAGCCGACGCTTATAATCGTCGGCTTTGAGGCTTTTAGCGATGCTTTTAAGCATCGCTAGAAAGCATCGCTAAAAACTGATCTTTTACGACGCTTTCCAAAACCATCGGAAAAAAATTTTTCCACTCAGGTATCGCCGTCGACGCTTCTGCGACACTTTGTTTAGCATCAGCCGAACTTTAACCGACGCTTATAAACGTCAGTAAAAGTCATAAAAAAAGTCGGAAAAGATGTATTTTTCTGTAGTACCTAGGCAGTTTTTCTCTATATGTGTGATAAAGGATATTTCTTTCAGTTAATATCTATTAAGTGATTGTGGTTGATTATATCATATATTCTCAACAACTTGTTTTGCTATATGATAGTTTTCATCAAGTACAACATTGTTCGACATAGTTATTTATGCAAAGCCAAAATACTTTGACCCGATCATGAGAGAGAGAGAGGTGTGGAGGAAAAGCCGCAAGGATTTCTGACCATCAATATGAGAAAATTATCAGGTTAAGTAGAAGCACAAGGAAACCTAGTGTCATGGTCCCACAATGACGAATCAAAGGAGTGCCACAAGAGTTTACGAGCCTAGGTTGGTCCTCCTCCTAATAGCTTAAGTTTTTGAGCTGTGAGTCCATAACAAGTGATATCGGAATCAAATGTATTATGTGTCACTATCTTTATTAGTAATTTTGGCCCCTCATTGAGGGATAACAAGGTTGAGGAGGATCCGGTATGGTCAAAGAGGATCCGAGTCATAAATGGGCTCTCTCTCTTGAGTATGAGCTAATTACGACGAGGAAGTCATGAGTTGAGTGAGAGAAATTATCATAGTCCTATATTGATTAATCAAAAGGGTGCCACATAGGTTTATTAGCCTAGGTTAGTTTTCTCCCAACAACTTGAGGTTCTAGACCATGAGTCTTCGGCCCTAGGTGTGGCTACAACTCAAGTAGTTTCGGTTGGGTATGAAGAAACCCTAATCGAACATAGCCTTTAGGAATGTAGTCTCAAGTGGGAATTTCTTTTACCCAACCAACATAATCTTAAGCAAAATTTACGCTGGATCAAGTTAGTCAAGTCGAGCTAGCTTAGTTAGTTGGGTTGTGCCGTGTTAATTGGATTAAATCCAAGAAGGAAGGTTTTGAGACATTTTTTGCTGAATCAATATTTGTTGAATTGAGGTTTCAATCATTGACAAAGTTTAACGATACATTTTAAATATAATTCAAGAAGACCAAATATATAATTATATAAATATATAGGGAATCTATATAAAACATAAATATGCATTATTTTTTTACCTATATGTATCGGGCTAGGTAGGGTTATCAGATTAGCTCAAGTTGGGTTAGGTTTGGGCTGCATTGAAGGTCAATTCTAATCCATTTGAATTTGAGGTGGCCTTGAGAATTTTGATCTCAACGTTAGCCCAATTTTATAAAACCTTAATGCAATTATATTCAATGAGTAAGTTAGGCGAGTGGGTTCAGGTTGAGCTTAACTTAAATTGCACCTCTATGCTAAAAACTGCCTACATTCAATAGTCACCGATTCCAATGATCTTTAGATATGAAAGAACGGACCGCTTAATTTCTATTTAAAATTGTTATTACATAATTGTAACTATAAATCAGGCCAACTAAGCATGCAATTCTAAATTCTAAATCAAGTTAGGTTTGATTAGCAACCTACACCAAATAACTATACGTTAATATTTGTAAATTTTGTATGTTTTATCCTCTGTAAATACATATGGTATGCAAAGCATCACCAAAGTTTGTCCATTTGAATTAGGGGACTGGATGATAAGAAGGATATGAAATTAGAGTTTACAAACTCAAAATGTAAAATATCTTGATCCTATAGCTAATTTTAGGTTTTTCCATAATCCTAGAAAGCGCCATCTTACCTGCACGCCGGGATGGCGCCACGCTGACAATCCAAGGATGACGAGGAGGGCTGTTTTGGTAATTTCATAATCGCAGGACGACGCCCTGCAGGGTGGTTCTATATACACCCCCCCTATTGCTCAGGACACCCCCCAAAAATTAAAAAAAAATTAAATACTCTCTACACCCCCCCATTTGCTAAGGACACCCCTAAAAAATTAAAAATTCCTAAATTACCCCCCACCCTCCCCACCCCCTCACCTAAATTGCTCTCTACACCCCCCAAACCCCCCCCACCCCGCTCTTCCCCTCCAAAACACCTCGCCAACGCCCAAAACCCCCCCGTTCCCCCTTCTCCCTCTCGTCGCCGGCATTCTCCCGATCTCCGACCACCTCGCCGGCTTCTCCCGGAACCACCTCGCCGGCTTCTCCCGAAATTTTTTTTTTTCACGGTTCGTGCTCCGTTCGGCACTGGATCGCCGAACAAAAGGCTTCTGTTCGGCTGAACAGTGCCGGACAGAAGCCTTCTGTTCGGCACTGTGCAGCCGAACAGATCTGTTCGGTTGAGGGTTGCCGAACAGAAGGCTTCTGTTCGGCACTGTTCAGCCGAACAGAAGGCTTCTGTTCGGCAACCCTCAACCGAACAGAAGCCTTTTGTTCGGCGATCCAGTGCCGAACGGAGCACGAACCGGGAAAAAAAAAATTTCGAAACAAGGTGGAACACGTACCTTTGCGGCCGATTCTTCGTCCCAAATCACTAGTTGCTTGTCCATGCTTCGAATGGGGCTTAAATCTCCTTCAAAGATCGCCTAAACGATGTAAATGGATCGAGGGGTTTAAGGGGGGTTTGAGGGGGGGTTTTTTTTTTCTTTTCAAAACGAAACGGAGGAGGAGGAAGGGGGGTGTACTGAGAAAATTTCAAGGGCAATATGGTAATTACACTAAAGGTTAGTTTGGGTATTTTTTTTTGGTTTTTGGGAGTGTCCTGAGCAATAGGGGGGGTGTATATAGAACTACCCCGCCCCTGCAAGTTTCCTGTTCTGACGCCCACCTCCTGAGTCCAGTCTTGAAATTACGGAAACGCCCTTCAATGTTCAAATTTATTCAGAATGACCAAAGTGTCCACCATCATCTCTTGAGTCTCTTCAAAAGGAGACAGTGATTACCCAACTGAATAGGGTTATTTTTGTCAACAAGAAGGCACAACGGGATAAAAATAGCTAACGTCCAAAATGTTGGGTATCCATTGTAATTTCCGCCAAAAACCAGGGCTGTTTACCTGAGCCCGTTGGACCGTGGTTTCGATTACGTACAGCGCCATGCGGCCACACCGTACGTGCCAACGGTTTCTAATACGTCGCCAGCTGTGACGCGCTTCCCGCCAACTCGTTCGCTCGTGCGATGACAACGCTCTCAAAGCAAGGGAGCCTAATGCCATGGGACAGAGCACTTCTCCTTCCTTCTTCTTCTTCTGCTTCTTCTTCTCATCTTCTTCTACATGGCGGTTGCTACCTGGTTCTTTATCGTCTCCCTCATCACATCAGTGGCACTTTTGCCACCCCCTCTCCTCGTTATTGCTTCTCGTCCTGGTACTCTCTCTCTCTCTCTCTGTTTCTCTGCGTGTATGTGTTCTGAATCCTTTTTTAAACATGTTTATCTTTCATGGCAGGTTTACTGGATGAAAAGATGGTAACGATATCAAACATCTTCAAGGTAAATATTAAAAAAATAAACAAGGAGTAAAAATGATGCATATTGCATTTTTTTTTTTATTAGTATTGCATAGGCTCCATACCCTATCTGAAAAGGCTCCTTTTTTTATTTTTTCATATAACTAAATGCACCAAATTATGTTTTACTGATAAATCTATATGAACTATCTTTGGGTAAAAATATAGGGTGGAGAAGAGCATAGCAAGGGCAAGGGAAGGGACCAAGTGGGCTCAAACATTATGACACCAATAGGCAAGGAGTCGGCAAGGCAAGTCCCCACCGGCCCTGACCCCATTCACCACAACCGGCGCCCCATCCCCCATTTCCCTTGACCTTAATTTTTTTTTCTCTTTTCATTTTGTCTTCTTTCAATACATACAAAGTTTTGTTTATATTCAATTGCTGTTGTCCTTATGTTTATGTCTCAGGTATGTAATGAATTTCCTTCACAGCTAGATGTTGAAGTTTATGGTTATGAATATTCATTGAATTTTTAACTTTGAAAGCTATTGGTTTTTATATTAAACTGTGGATTATTTGAGGATTTTATATCTCTGGTTTGCTTTCTTTTTTCGTAGCAGTTTTCCAGTTCTTAGAAAAAGGAAAAGAAGGGGAACATTGTTCTAGAACAGTAGTGGCTTGAAGAAGAGATCGAAGAGCTTTAATGTGCTGCATGGGCTGGCCCTTGGAGTGACCCACAGAAAGCCTTTCAAAAGGATTCTGTACTTCAGCACATTTTGTTTAAGTTTGTTTAATCCGAGAGAGAGAGAGAGAGAGAGATGGACTGAGACTAATGCTACCATGGACTCGTTTGGTTCAAAGGAACGGAAAGGAAGAAAGTGTTGGGATGTTTGATTGAAATTTTTTAAAAAGGAGAGGGGCCGAAAAGTTATTTTGTCATAAAAATAAGATTCATATATTTTATTTAAAAAAAAAAGAAGAATCCATATTGGCGATAAAAAAGCCACTTTTCTATTTATTTGGAGTTGGAGTAAATTTTTTTAAAAAATATACCTTCAAGTTGATAGAATAAAGTAAAGTCTTTCTCTTTATTAAAAATATATTAAGAATTTTACGTATATTTCTTAGAAAAATAGATGTTCAATCAAATACAAACCACTTTGAGATGTATAATTTTTTTATGATCAATCAAATATATAAAAATTATTTTTTCAATCATTATATATCCAAACTATAGCTTTCCGAAAAAAATATTTGGAGGAAAAATTCTTTCCACCAACCAAATATGTGAGGATCCATGCATGCATGCATATGTTCAGTTCTTCATCAGCTACATGCTAGGTAGTTTTTGAATAGTTAAGTAGAGTCAATTGATCTAAATAATATCTTTCGGTTATTTTTTTAGATGAGATCTTAGATTATGATAAATGGTATTAGAATCGAATTTATGTGAGATTTTGTGCAGGCGTATATTTAGTCTCACATTGGATATACACCAAATAGATCTTAAAAACTTATATAGTATCAAAAAAACCTAAATAATATATTCCGACTAATTTTTTGGAATGAGATCTTTGATTTGTGACAAATGGTATCGGAGTGGATCCAGTCTATGACCTATCATGGCATATTACAGCAAATATCCATTGAGACTGGCAATATGCCAATCATAGTTGCAAAAATGCTGAGGCTTAAACAGAAGGAGTGTATGAGGATATTTTTGGATGTGTATTTGATCCACGTCGAATAGATTTTGGACGCTGATGTAAGATCAAAAAACTTAGAAAATATTTTTTAACTAATTTTTTTTGGATGGAATTTTGGACCGTGCCAAAACGAGTTTTATGCACGTGATGATGGATAGATTAGTCATTAACTCATTATGGGACATGACAGATAGGCCCAGACATTCACAATACTCTCGTACCTACGTGTTATATTTTCCATGATGGGCAGGACAAATGTGGGGCCACACAATCACTAGACAAAACTCTTCAGTAACTGACTAGGGCGCGACAGCAATTTTTTTATGGCCAGGCCAAATGCGGGGCTACAAATGAGTTAGAGAAAGGCTAAGATTGTGGTGGAATTGATATACGGGCTAAGCATGGTGGTCAAAACGAAGGTGGAGGAAGTTTGAAGTCACACTGAACGAAGCCCGGAGCTGCCAAGAAGAACACAAATATACTTTAGCAAAAAAAAAAAAGAACACAAATATTACCATATTTGGAAAGCCTCATTGAGAGCCATAAACAAGCATATGGGCCAATCTCGGCATAAGATGCTGTCATCGTGGCAGCCACCGTAAGCTGGAATATTCTATTTATGGAAATTTCTCATCCCCCAATGTCCCCTTGGTGACAAGAAAGATCCCCAGGCCTAGGTCCATGAGTCCATCGTCCCATTTTTGGCTCGTAGGACAACTTGGCTTGGCATTGGCTCGATACCTGTGTCACACTAGTGGATGCCAGTCTGCGTTCTCAGAGTCCGCGCCTCTAGGGTTTTTTCAGCAAAAATGCATAACAACGTCTCATGCTCTACCTTTTATCAGGGCGAAGTTTGAAAAAATAAAGTTTCTAAAAAGTGGACAGGTATGAAGATGACCATCCGTTGATGCGGAACAAACGTAGATTGGTGTGAAAGTCGACCTTCTGTCAGATAGCTCGTGTGTATCGGAAGGCGAACGATGCAGCAGACTGAGTCGTCTCTTATGTTACCCGACATTCCGCGAAGGTTATCTGTACAAACCTAGAATGTATCCCACACCCATTGCACTATTTACTTTCACTTGATATGGTAGATTGTACTCACATTAGAGGTATATCACGAAATGAAATGTCGTTTTGACCAAAAAAACAAAAAAAAAATGAAGCTTGTTATATGATGAGAGCTTGCCAACCTAGGGTTGAGACATTAGGCATTCGGAAGAATCAACAGTTACACTTGTATTTTGGCATGAACTTCTCAAGATGAATTATTGGATTTTGAAAAAAAATTAGTAATAAATTAGAGGTCGACAACCTAATCCTTTCTAATCTTTTCTTTATCATCTTCATTTTCTAAGTCAATGCCTATTAACGTATAGTGATAAGCATATCAAATAATTAATTGTATATCGTTCAAACAGATGTGCTTCTTTGGATCCATCGTGGTTAGGAGGATACTTTGGCTTATTCTTGCCATCTATCATTTTCAGGTTGGTTTCTATCCAACTGAGAGGAGTGGTTGGGGAAGATATAGCTGCCCTTGATTGTTCTAGAGAGGTACGATCAAAGTCTACGGAAACCAATTGGTCTTTGGAATTTTTTTTTTGCAGATGTATTTAAAGATACCTAATCCAATTATGTTTTCACACTGGCGGATGGGGCACGAGGCCGTGGCGTGCCGATTTCCGGCGACTGCTCGTGCGGGGGGGGGGGGGGGGGGGGGGGGGGGGTACGGCCTCTGCGGAGGTGGATCCGGGGGAGGGCGGGCCTGCTCAACCGCCTCCGGACGATGGGGTGGAGATCCAGGGTCCGATCTACGGCCCCTGGATGGTGGCGTCGCGGCAGAAACTCCCGCGGGAGAATCGGCCGCCGCGGCCGGGAGAGACGACCGAGCCACAGCCGGGACCCGGGTCGTCCTCGAATCGGCCGCTATCTCCGGCAGGTCGCACACCCACGCCGGTGTCTCCGGCGGACACCGACGGCTGGCAGAAGCCAGCGAAGGTGGCTCGCCGCCGGTCGCCACTGACCGTTGGGGGGGAGGGGCACCCGGAGCCTCCCTTCGGCCCCCTCCGGGCGAACTCGGCCATCGAGACCCTGGCCGAGTCAGGGGACCCGGAACCGAGTCGGCGACCCGGCAAGGCCCCGGTTCGGGCCGTTCCGGAGCCCAGCCGGGCGGATACGGCCCAGGCCAATGCCCAAAAGTGGCCCAGGCCGCCGGCGGGCCTTGGCCCACTTGGGGTTGTCGGACAAGAGGCCCATCAGGCCCACAAAATTGAGGGCCGAGGAGCCCAGCGTACCCGGGCCCACAGGCCCGGGCGCCGGGGTCGCGGGCCGGCGGGGACGCAAGCCGCTGGCGCGGCCCTGGCTATCGGCGCGCCCCGCGCCGCTGGCGCGCCATCTACCGGGCCTCGCGCTACTGGCGCGCCACCCACTGGGGTCGCGCCGGGCGCTGAGATCGCGCCCGGACCTGCGCAGGGCGCGCTGGTGACTGTGGTCGCGAGGGCCCAGGCTCCGCTGGGCCCGTGCGAGGAGGCGTGCGGCCAGCCTTTTCTGGCCGCGCGGTCTGACCATGGGAAAGAGGACTTGGGCCTTAAGGCCCTTCCCACGCCTTGTCCATTGGGCCAGGAGGGTGCAGGTCGAGAGGCCCAGTCACATCCGGGTCTGGGGAGTCAGGATGATCTCGATCTGCAGGGCCAGAGCGAGGGACTGGTAGGGCCTTTCCGGTACAGCCCTCCTTGTGGGGGGAGTGATTTGGTGCCTGGGCCTCCCGTGCACGACAGCCACGCCCTCCTCACATCGGATGTGACGCGTGAGGCACGGCCTTGGGACATGCAGATGGGCACTGAGCCGGATGGAGTTTTTCGGTTCGGCCCTCTGCCTCTGGTCGAGGGAGAGCAGGGAGTGGCCACCTCCAGTGGGAGTGGGACGGGGGACCACCCCGTGCCGCCCCCGGAGGGGTGTCAGGTCGTGCCACTGACGTCTGGAGGGGATACCGACCACTCGACTGTGATACAGCGCGTCAGGGCGGCAGTCATGCAGGTCATACCTGATGAGCTCGTGGTGGGCCCAGGTAGCGTGCTTGAGGCTGGCTCGGCGATCCAGGGGGAGGACGGGTCTGAGGCCGACTATGTGGACTGTGATCCATGAGGATCCTCGCCTGGAATTGTAGGGGGGCGGCCAAGCCGTCCTTCATGTCTTCCTTCAAACGGTTAGTGCAAGTTCACTGTCCGGAGATCTGCTTTCTGAGTGAGACCAGGCTATCTGGTGAGGGGCTTGCACGTCTGAGACGGCGCTTGGGGAGGGACTGGGAGACATATGCAGTTGAGTCCCAGGGGCTGTCGGGAGGTATTCTGGTCCTGTGGAGGCGAGGGGTGGCGACTTGTGATGTCTTCCACAACTGCCCCCAACAGGTGATTATGATTGTATCGGCACCAGACACCGCCCCATGGGTACTGTGTGGGGTGTACGCGAGCACGGACTACAGGATCAGGAGAGTTCTCTGGCGAGAGATTACCAGTCTCACTGCCCAGGGTGTCCCGACAGTTGTAGTTGGGGACTTTAACTGCATTCTAAGATCGAGTGACAAGAGGGGTGGGGCTGCCTACATGGATAGAGCGGACAGGAGGGAGTTTCGCGACTTTGTATCGCGTGTTGGCCTGGTGGACTTAGGTTTTTCCGGACCTCAGTTTACTTGGTGCAATAATCAGCTCGGCACTGCGAGGGTTTGGGAGCGTCTAGATAGGGCCTTTGCGTCTCCGGACTGGATCCTCCGCTTTCCCACCTGCAGGGTTAGTCACTTACCTCGGATCGCCTCGGACCATTGCCCCCTCTTGATTTCTACATCATCGGGACCTTGTCATCATAGCCCCTTCCGCTTTGAGAAGGTTTGGCTATCGTACCCGCAGTCTTGGGATATCGTCCGCGATGCTTGGCGTACTCCAGTGCGGGGGGATGCTATGCACCAGATATCACGCAAACTAGAATTGGCTAGGAGGCGCCTCCGGCGATGGAATCGCGAGGTGGTGGGCGATATCTTTCGGAGAGTTGAGGGGGTTGAGACTGCGTGCATGAGGGGGACCGTAATACCAGCTTCTTCCACCGGACGACGGCTATCCGGAGGCAGCGGAGCATGATCCACTCACTGCGAGATGGGTCAGGACATCGGGTGGAAGGTGAGCCTGCCATCCGACAGACCCTGCTGGATTTCTTCCGTGCCAGATGGACGGAGGACGAGGACTCCGGCGATAGCATCCACCCCTTGAGGGTGGATGCGCGAATCAAGGATGAAGAGAATGCAGGCCTGGTCCGACCGGTGTCGGCTCAGGAGGTTCAGGAGGCGGTCTGGGCCTTGGCTCCAGACAAGGCCCCGGGACCGGATGGTTTCCCCCCTTTTTTCTTCCGACGGTATTGGGGTATCATTCGGATAGCGATAGTAGAGGCCGTTCAGTGTTTCTTCTCTCAGGCGATGATGCCAGGGGATTGGAAGGCTACTTTCATCACGCTCATCCCGAAGCATCAGGAGGCAGCAGAGCCCAGTCACTTTAGGCCCATCAGCTTGTGCACAACCTTGTATAAGGTTGTGGCAAGAATAATGGTCGGACGAATGAAGCCCCTTCTGCCTGGCATTATCAGCCAGGAGCAGGGGGCGTTTATAGCTGGCAGAAATATTTCCCATAATGTTCTGTTAGCCCAGGAGATGATGTGGGATCTTCAGCGAGCATCGAAGCGACGCAGCTTGATGGCTATTAAGCTGGATATGGAGAGAGCTTATGACAGGGTTAGATGGAGTTTTCTTCAGCAGGCACTGGAGGCGTATGGGTTCCACAGGCGGTGGATTGATTGGGTTCTGGGGTGTGTCAGGAGGCCAAAGTTCTCTATTTTGGTCAACGGCACACCGTCACCTTTCTTCGAGTCCACTATGGGGCTGCGTCAGGGATGCCCTCTATCACCTTATTTATTTATTATTTGTGCTGACATTTTGTCTTGTGATTTGCAGAGGGTGAGTGCTCGCAGGGACTTGGAGGCCTACGTCCCCGCCCCGGGGGCTAGTCCTCTATCTCACTTATTTTTCGCTGACGATTGTCTTTTGTTGGCCAGGGCGCGGGTCTCCGATGCACGGGTCCTTCGTAGGGTGGTAGCGGATTATTGCGCGGCGTCGGGCCAGAGAGTTAACTTCCAGAAGTCAGCTGTTCACTTCAGCCCGAGCACGGAGAGTAGGGTCAGACAGGAGATCCGAGGGATTTTGCAGATACCTGAGCAGGAGGAGACACTGACCTACCTGGGAGTCCCCATCATAGGTCGCAGACTACGGGTGGCAGAGTGCTCCAGCCTGGTGCAGCGGGTAGAGAGCAGGCTGGAGGGATGGAGAGCGGCCTCCTTATCCATGATGGGGAGACTGACTCTGATCAGATCGGTGTTGGGGTCCATGCCAGTATATCTCATGGCCAACACCGTGGTTCCAAAGACGATCTTGCTGAGAGTCGAGCGATTGCTGCGGTGCTTCCTGTGGGGGTCACATGGCGGAGGTCGCGGGGTGCATTTGGTGGCCTGGGAGCATGTTTGCCGACCTACCAGTGAGGGCGGTCTCGGGGTGCAGTCCCTGTTGGAGCGGCGTGAGGCCTTCATCGCTCAGCATGCAGCTCGGTTTCTATTAGAGCCACATGGGTTGTGGAGTCAGGTGATGGCAGCCAGATATGGCCGCGAGGGCTCAGGGGTGGCATGGAGAGGGCGGCGAGTTTCCTTCATGTGGCGTGAGATTGCGAGGTACCTTCCGATGGTGTCCGCAAATACCAGGTGGCTGATAGGCGATGGGCGGAGTATTGATGTGATGACGGACCCATGGATTGATTCAGTTCCACTGAGGGGGTGGCCGACCACGGTCGATGTTGAGGCAGTAGAGGGGCTGCGGGTCTCCGATCTTCTCGTCCCGGGAGAGCCTGGGTGGGATGACGACAGGCTACGACAGCTGTTCGGAGGACACCTAGCTGAGAGGATCCGGTCCATCCCGGTGCCTGGATGTGGGGGGCCAGATGTCAGGATTTGGGGCACTTCTTGCCGGTCCAGCATTAGACTGGGAGATCTTTCCCGGGTTATCCAGCGAGAGCATGAGCCGGGACGGGATTGCACCTGGATCTGGAGGTCGGGGCTTCACCCGAGAGTAGCACTATTCCTATGGAAGGTGGCGTGGGATCGCCTTCCGACGAGAGCAGTGCTGAGCAGGCGAGGTTGGGGGATCCCAGCGGAGTGCGGTACATGCAGTGTTGACGAGTCGGTTGACCACGTGCTCTTCCAGTGTACGTGGGCGAGGTCGGCATGGCAGTAGGCAGGGATCCCGCGAGAGGTTTGGAGCGGGAGGCTCCAGTTTTTACAGATGATACAGCAGTGGTTAGCCTGCCCTCAGACATGTCGGGAGGCCATTAGAGCGACCTGCACAGCTCTCCAGATCTGGTTGGCCCGGAACGCCCGCACCCTCGGCGAGCGCAGGGTGTCACCGAGGTTTGTAGCGGAGTTCGCGCGAGCACAGGCATTGGAGATCAGACCCTCTTCCGATAGACCTTCGATAGCTTGGGACACCTGGGGTTCCCTCTCTGCTTCGGCAGCGTCTCAGATGGTGTATTTCACCTGGGAGCTCCCACCCCCGAGTTTCCTCAAGGTCAACTTCGACGGATCTGTACAGGATGGAGGTGCGCAGGGTGGTGCGGGTTTTGTGATACGAGGCCCGCACTCCAGAGTGGTGGCAGCAGGTGGCTGTCAGTTGTTCGGCATTTCGGTCCCCGGGGCAGAGCTACGAGCTGCTTGGGCGGGTCTTCGATATGCGAGGCAGGTACTGGGGGCCGGCTCGGTTGTCTTGGAGGGCGATTCGGCCACAGTTATCGGGTGGATCCAGCAGGGGTTGAGGGGGGTGGGCATAGACCACCCCTTGACTCGGGACATTAGGATGATGTGTGGGGCTGGGGTGGCCGTTGAGGCCAAACATGTATTCAGAGAAGCCAATGGGGCGGCCGATTGGGTGGCTGCCTTTGCGGCTTACCATTCAGGGTACACCCTTTGGGTGGGGGAGGCGGAGTTGCCATTGGCACTCCGTGAGCTAGTGTATTTTGACCTTATTGGGTGTATTCATACACGTTGTGTATGATCACCTGCTTTCAGCAAAAAAAAAAAAAAAAAGGATGGTTTGTAGGCCAAACCACAAGGATAGAAAGCTACACTCCTCCTATCTTACTCCTTTGTATACGCATATGGTGGAACTCCTTTGATATTGACACTGGATTTGAATAAGGGGGAGTTGAAAATGTGATGTTGTTGCCAGATTTCTTCCACCTATATATATTACATATAGAGAGTCAATATCCAAGACCAAGACAAATAACCAAATAGGAAAGCCTATACCTAGGGAAATCCTTTTCCACCTTTTTAGATTTCCTCTTGATGTCAACAGGCGAAGAAACAAAGATGGCAAAAGGAATCAATCTATTTTAAGTGAATTTTATTTATGAATTAACTCCTTTACACTTGTATCTTCTACTTAGGATGGTCTAATACCATTAGACTCTTAATCAATTGGACTTCATAAATGAAAACGAAATGATTGTAGATTTTTCTTTTGCATGCTTGATGTTTATAACCATGTCCGAGCCGTAGCTCTAAAATTATAAATATTGCTTGCGTGGTCAATCTTGATAGCAATATTGAAGCTGCCAATTTAAGAACTAAGTAATATAAACCAACATGATACATAGTATTCAGGATAAATACTAAATAGCGTACATAGAGTAATGAAGGATTTGCAAGAGCTAAACGTAGAAAATTTTTAAAAAATGATGCAAATGGTTAGGTTTGAAAACAAAGTAATGAATATTTTTTTTCTGGCAACATAAACTTTGATCACAAGTCATTAAGAAACATTATGGCTTTTGATCGGATTAATAAGAAGGAAGAAATTTCTTCAATCTGCTCAACTCAAATCTTTAAAAAATTAAAAAATAAAAAAAATTAGTGAAAGTAAGATCTAGGTCTTCTTCTATTTTATCAATGGATAACAAAAATCGAGTTATGTACAAAGCTTTTATTTATACTAGTAAGGTTTATCCTTGCACAATTTAAATCGGATTCATAATCTAATTAAAAGATGATACAACAAATAGAACCGTTCAGAAGTTAGATTTTGGCTTTTACATCAACTTTATCTTTAATTGCTTCATCTAATTCTTTCGGTAATAGGAGATATATTTGGTCAAAGTTATTCTCGAAAAAAAATTTCATCTTTAACTAGCTTGTCTCATGCTCCAAATGATAAAGTTTGACTAATCGCTTAGTGTATTGCACTCTTAAGGGGTGATGTTACATTATAGAGGTTGAAATGTTATCCAAATTCAAAAAAAAAAAAAAAACTTTAATTGGATATCATTCAAACAAATTAAAACATTTAGAAGTTTGTTGTGTGATTCAACTTCTCAATATGACGGATCTCGCTTTCGAAAAAAAAAACTTATCAAGTCTTTGTAGTCGTCAGAGTAGTTTATATCGAGTCTAGTGATTCTTTTTATCAAACTTATGACATCTATAGTTTGTTGAATTGGAAGAGAATTCATGGATCCTTGAAAATAAGTGTCTTGAGAGATAAAAATTAATTGGAAAAACTACTACATCTCAAAAGTAAATCAATTAATTTGTTATCCCATCCATGCAAGTTATGAACTAAAGTCAACTACCAAATTCCTTAATTCAGTAAATGATCAAACTTTTCTTATTTTATTAATATTTAGTGACCTCTCATTAGGAAAGGTGACCCCAACATGCTACAGCCATGATCAATAAATCTTACTCAAACATAATGTTTTCATCTTGATGTTCTGCAGGTTGTTTGTATAATGTGAGCGTAAAAAGGAGATCTAAAAACATCATATTGGAAGCTCACACTATCCCTATCTCGGGTTAGAAATGCCTACACATGTTTTGTATTTAATCAAGTGTTGATAGTATTCAATCTTTCAATTCTCTCTCTCTTTCTTGGGAGAAGGGTTTATTTGGGTCCCACACGACCCTTGAGATAATACCCATCTAGCACGGTGATATTCTTTAGAGCAAAGCACATTCAGTTTTATTAGCCACTCCAACACGTAAAATTTACTTGCCCTCTCTCTACAATTACAAATTTCAAAAGAATAGCTAATTGCAATTTGGCTAATGCCATCATTGTACCTATCATATAAGCTCTATTGAATATACTCTCAAATGAAAAATGTTGAAGGTGGCAATTTACTCTGCATCATTAGATAACCAACTTGACCCGATCCCAATAGGGTAGGTTTTACTCGATCCATAGCGGATCCGAATGCGGATGCAGGTAATAGGCGCTGAAATAAATGTCATTATATAAACAAGGTGTAATATAAACAAAGTTGGCATTTTTTCGTTATACCAAACCCTTAGTATGTTCATTTTTATTATAATGTTAAACAAAATATTAGTTAAAAATTAACAACATGTGTTTACTTAGCCTCCCTTTAACTACATCCAGAATAATATAATGAATTTTATGCGTAACGGTCGTTATTAGCTATTACAACAGATAATTACGTCAAACAATATTGTTATTTCATTCAACCCCTATTCGCATGTTATTGATTATTCTTTGGATTAATAAACCTATACACAAATTTAACTAAAATATGAATAACAAGGAATTGAATTTATCAACTATGAAGAGATTAAAAAATGAACATAATCGATAATTTATAATGACCACTTAACAATTACAAATAACTAACAATTGTTATTTAAATGCCTGTTATACATATTATACTACATAGCGAGGCCTGGTAAAGCCGTGGCATTGTCAACACCATAAATCCCGGTTATTTTAAACCATGGTTGTTATTCAAAGGCAGTGTCGCATAGCCAACTTTGCGTGCAGGTGGAGTATAAAATAAGGGGTACGAATCGGCAAGAGGGTCCGCACCCTGGATGCTAAGGCGCCGGAGAAACGGACACGAGGTAAAGCCGGTCGGGTGGACCCGCCGCCTTAGCCGAGCCCAATGTTACGCGAACCCCAAAAGCCAGTCCTGCGCCGCACCCAAATTCAAGCCATCCGGGCCCCACGTGCACGGACGAAGCACGGAGGTAAAGAGTGGGATCAATGTGGAGATGAGGTCGCTTTCTGGGGTCTACGTTTGGGTGCATGGACGTTTATAACGATGGGACGGGTAGTGGGCATCGGGAGATCGCAGCCGTCCGTTTGCGTGAAGGTTTTTGTACGGTTCTCAGATTGTGGGGGCCCACTTCTAAACGTCCCAACTTTTTAAACAGTCGAGTGGGAACCAGGTCGCAACACCTGTGCACGTGGCTGCGACCGGTTATTCTAGCGTCATGCTCGCATCATGGCGGTGCCCGGACTTACAAGCTTGCATTGACCGAATTAGAGCTTTCTTAAAATGACCGAACGAACCTGATGTCTTCTTGTGATTTTGGGCACGTGATATTTGATTGTTGCAATATCAACTATTTAGGCTTCCACTTTGTACCCAACCATACCAACTATATTGTACGCCAGCTATGAGGAGCCGTGCAAACATTTGTTTAGTCCCATATCGATTATTCACTGGATAGATCTTGAGTACTTATACAGAATTAAGAAATTCAAATAATATCTTCCGGCTAACTATTTTGGATGAGATCCTAAATTAATACAAATAGTATCACAATGGACTCGGTCCATAATTTATATAAACTAAGGAACATTGTAGCACAAATCTATTAGGGATGACCACAAACTGATCATGGTATTTGTGGTTACATTTGAATGAATTTGAACTTTTATGACCACATTGTTGAGATACTTCTTAACTAGATTATTTCTGTATTGCACTTAGAGTTATTATGAACTCTCATCATTGTTGACTAAAGTCCGATGAAAGAGTTGTTTCCTTCAATCTTCTCATCCTTCTTTTTTGGTTAAAAGAAATCTTCTTATCCCTCTAATGTATCTTTATTGATTATATAAGACCTAGTGAATTGCTTTCCAATTCTTATGTTTTATTTTTCTTTTTTCAGGAAATGTTATATCCTTGCTTAAAATGCTAGAGAGCTAAACAATTAAGTTGTGCTAGAATCAATATATAAATTGATCTCATATTACCGAGAACAAAGCATATACACCTCATTCAACCTTCTCTTTAGCACTTCTGTTGTTGCGAAACCTTGCTATTCTCAGTCGAAGCAAGATGTTCTTTGGCGTATGATGTTAATGATCATTTTGTTCAAATATAGAGTTAGCATGAACATGGCTATTGACATCTTGGCTAGATTTGCAACGGTCAAATCTTTAGATTGTCTCAATTCATGACTCTCCCAATTCCACTCTCAACCACTACAAATCTCATACATCAACATCAGTTAAAGATGCTATTGTCATACTTCCAACTAAGGTTCAACAATTTAGAACTAGCTCTTGAGCAATGCTGGCATCACCATCATCAAAGAACATGTTGAAAAAGCAACAGAAGAATTTATAGCCCTTAAACTTCTAAATTTCCTACAAAAACTTTCCAAATAAGGCCCATCAGTCATAGACTTCAAATAAACGTGATCTGCAATGAAAATTCAGCTAAAATCAGAATTCTTTTCTATGAGCCTCACGCCTACCTTTGATGCGACCAAGTTAATGCCCACAGAAACCGCGGCTGGAGAGACAGACAAGGGCGATCTAGTCTGATGCCCACGAAGGCACCCAAACCCGGTCTCGGAAAACCGCCGCCCGTGTTCGGGTCACCAGCGTAAGCGGCATCCACCTTCTCCGAGCGGTAGGTTTCAATTGGTCTACTGCTGTTCTTGTCCTCGTGCAGGCGTTAGGTTGGGCGGTCATTTTACCGCATCTCACAACCCGCCTTATCTGGAACTCGGCTTCGTCCAACGTCTCAAGGCGTGCTTTCGGTCAGAAGGAAGAGAACTGAGAAAGAAAAAGTCGGCTTTTTTATATGGCTTTGCTGCGGAGATCGCCAATGGGAAAAAACAGAAGTTGGTTGCGCCATTAATGGAGTCTCTTGATGCTGGTGGAAGAGGGAGAAAGAGAAAGAAGGAGATAGAGAGAAGGGAGAGAATCGGAGGAATTTGATGGCCAATAAAGGGAATTCGAGCCAGAGGCAGCGGCAAGAGCAGCATATATCCTTTGGCTTGATCCAGCCCTCCTCTTCGACGCATGGAAACTCCATGTAATTAACGCTTGAGATGGTAGAATTAATTATCATGAGAAGAGAGATCACATGGCTTTGAATTCGTTTTAGTTCATTTAGTTTGATGAGAGACAAAGAGGTGGAGTAGAGAGAGCAAGAAGCATGTCTTAGAATCTGATATTTTCAGGCGAAAGAGGTTTATTTTATGACTCAAAATAAGCTTAGGATTGGTTAGAAATGGAGCAGAGGAAGACTCGTGGTAGGATTGTAGTTTTGAATTAAGGTTGACAAAGTTTTGGATTTTATTCCATGCGATAAAAGTGGAAGATAACTAAAATTTATGCAGATATATTTTCTTCTTTGAAAGAAAGTTGGTTCTTTTAGGGTACAAAGGTTGCTTTGGTGTCAGGTTTTGATTTGGATTTCATTTTCTTAGGGAATCTTGTTTTGATTTGTTGTAAATTAAACCAGCTTAGATGTCTTTTTCGGAAGGGAAGAAATGAAGGATTGGTAACAAATAGAGTAGTGAAAGACTCATGTCTAGGAATTTTCGTTGAGTTGAGATGCTCGTGCCTCGGATTCTATTTCATGTGATTAGAGTGGAGGAAAGCTAAATTCCAGAGTTGGAATTTGTATTCTTACAGCATAGTTGGTTCATTTGTGGTGTAAATTAACTGCAAAGTTAGCTTTCATGGCTGTTTCATAGAAAAAAGTTTTGATTTTGACTTCATTTTTTGTTTGGATTCTTTTCTTGATATGATAGCAGAAGCAAGGAAACTGGAGCCTATGACTTGGGGGAGCTGGACCAAGACTTGTCCATGTATCTTAATTGGCAGGATCCCTCATCAGCTCAAGAACAAAGACGTGAGTCCTCTCCAATTATTCTTTCTTGTCTTTTAATTCTGTCCTCTTTGGGCCTCATCTCCTATGTTGATTTCAATGGGAATCCAAAAGGTTATCATTTCACAAGGTCTATAGATTTGTAGGGGAGAGGGGGAATATGAGATAGCTGTAGAGATTCCCTTCAAGAAAAGCTTTTTGGGGTCATGAGAAGATCATGGCAAACAGATCTTGCTGTCCTGCATATTTGACCAGATTTTGGTTGATAGGATTAGAAACTCGAATTTTTGGAAAACAAATAAAAGTATTTTTTTTTTTTTTTAAGACTATGTCATATAACAAACTACTCATGATTTCCTTGCAAATTCCTGCACTGAAGAGGGTAAGACTAGATTTCTGTCCCCCTTTCCTTCCCATTTGTTCTCTCTTTATTCACCCTTCTATTGTTCTATTTCTCTATACTTTTTTTTTGAGCAAATTCTTTACTTTTTTTTTTAATGAATGGCAGAAAGCACAAGTGCATGGAAAAATATGAAGGCCTAGCTGTGGCTCATATATATCTCATGCATCTTTTGCTTCTCCTTTCTCTCTCTCTCTCTCTCGCTCTCACTCACACACACACACACACACACACACACGAACACAGTGCTGTGTATTATATCTGAAAGATTCTACTTTACGGTCATGATTGTCTGTGGAATTAAAAGGCGGTGCCTATATTTCCCCGAGGGAGATTGTTCTCTATTTATGGTCTTCTGGTGGGATGTTTTGAGGTGCACCTTCGGGGGATTTAATGCTTGCAGGGCTTCATGTATGCAGAGACTCTGAACATTTTCCCTTCTCAGCCTATGCATGTAGAGCCATCTATAAGGGTACGGGGACTCAACACACGACCTTCTCCTTGTTTGTTCGTCGATACTTTTTTGTTGGAGTATTTGATGAGCTGATCTAGTTCACATGATCTTCTCATATGCTTCTTTGTTTTTTATAGGGCGGTATTAGTTTCGTTTCTCCAACAAGCAGTGGTTCTAAGAAGTCATCAGATCAAATCATGGAGTTGGGCAACCCAAGAAGCGATCCCCCAGCTTTGCCTGACCCTGGGAAGGATACTAAAGCAGTAGTGAAGGTGAAACACTATCTTCCCGCACCCCCCCCCCCCCCCCCCCTCCCCAAAACAAAACCGAAAAAAAAAAGAAGAACGGCTAACCCAAAGATAACATTGAAGCCATATCTTTTCACTTCAACGATTGGAATAGTCATTTTTACAACTACTTGAGAGAACCCAGGGTGGGTTTTCCACTTAATATGTTGGTCACCGTTATTCTTTCATATGGATAGAAGGAAGGGAACAGAAAGGGCACATCTATTTCAGAACAAGGAGAGCCCAGGACACCAGATCCTAAGGTAAGTTGCATCTGCATGAAAGAGATAAGCTATCTATCATCTGGAGCTTTCTAAGTTGTTTCTTTCCCAAGGTAGAGTAGGTTTCTGCTCCGTCATATTATCTGTTTGATTTACCTGTGGGCAGACACTGAGAAGGCTTGCTCAGAATAGGGAGGCGGCCAGGAAAAGCAGGCTAAGGAAGAAGGTCAGTCAAGTAAAAGAAAAACGAAAGAATATAGCATAAAGGAGAAGAAAACTGCCATCTAAGCCACCCCTTAAGCCACCCTTTATGTTTTTTTAGTTTGGCTTTTACTTGTCCCGGGAAACAACTAACCACACAGAAAAGTCTCATCTAATCTCTATTCCCTCAACAGGCTTACGTCCAACAACTCGAGAACAGTAGAATCAGGCTGACTCAGATAGAACAAGAGCTCCAGAGGGCAAGAGCTCAGGTGTGAAGTTCTATATACACTGAGACACTTCCATTTGAGCTTGAATCATAACGCCATTTCTTTCCCCTTCGGTTTTACGTTATATATGCTCGTTATCTTTCGATAACAGTCACATATATTTTTTCATAACCAGGGTTCGTTCTTCGGTGGTGGAGCACTCCTTGGGGACCAAGGTTTCCCACCCAGCATCAGCTCACTAAGCCCAGGCATCATCAAACATGACCAAAATTTACATATGAACATATAGTATGGTATTATAAATGTTCGGTTTTTTATGTTATAATGAGTCATCTGTTTTCAGATGTGGCGATGTTTGACATGGAGTTTGCGAGGTGGCTTGAGGAGCACCACCGGCGGATGTGCGAGCTCCAGGCTGCAGTGCAAGAGCACCTACCGGAGAATGAGCTCCGGTTGTTTGTGGAGAACTGCCTGGTCCACTATGACGAGATGATGAACCTCAAGAGCATAGTTATCAAGTCCGACGTCTTCCACCTCATCGCCGGCATGTGGAAGACCCCTGCCGAGCGCTGCTTCATGTGGATGGGCGGCTTCCGCCCCTCCGAGCTCATCAAGGTTCTCCAAACCCTAACCCTAATTCGTATTATATATCCCTTTGCATGTTCCCAGTTCTGCATGGATATATGTCCTTGGCACCGGTGTGGACACGATTTGATGCAATAGGAGTTGTAGTTCGGCTGCCACTGTAGACATCTAATTAAGTCCCAAAAGCAAATGCAAGGCCAGGGGTTTAACAAAACAATGTTACTGCCCATGTATGGTTTCAAAGGCTTGAATTGGTCGGAAATGGTAAGACCAAGTAGATCTGCTCCATTGACTAACTACCAATTATTTCTGTTCTCATCATGATCAAAAGATGAGTCGTTCATACCCATTAATATGGGGATGAAGGACAGCATGCAACCAGTTATTGCAATCATAGGTAATTTACTTTTTAAAAGTTCACAAAATTTCAAAAGTTTGAAATATATATATAATTGGTGCCAATATTTAGATATGGCTATAAGAATAGTTGAAGGATTGTGTTTTTCCTCTAAATTAATTTGTGATTCCGGGAGCAATTTAGTTTTATAAAAGATTTTGACATGAACCTCATGCATGTCATCGAGTATTGATGTGGAGGAGTTGGAGGTATATAACTGGTGGAGCTGTGGCCTTGCCTTCATATATTCTACAAAGTAAGTGGTGTTGGTTTCTACATGGAAGGAGAGAAGGAATAAAACCAGAAATAAAACCAACTGTTGAGCCGTGAAAGCATGCATGGATCCCTTAACTTCTCCATCCTCTCATTTACAGATTTGCCTTTGTTCTCTACATAATAAATAGATATATGACACCTATTCTTTTCACGCATTTCTATGTGTAGTAAAGCTGACAATTTCCTGTGGTTTATTGAAATATCCACTGATAAAAGTGCAACCACTATCATTTTCAATAAGAAAATGCAAGCTGCTGGAAGGTCTTATCTGTTTGTTTTTTTTTGTTATTATTGTATGGTATTATTGCATGCATGGTATTGTACAACGAATACCTACTTATTTAGCTCTTTCTTATGTGCTTAAAATATATTGGTGTTTAGATGCTCTTGAGCCACCTTGAGCCCCTAACAGAGCAACAGATATTGGGGGTATGTGGTCTGCAACAGTCGGCGCAGGAGACGGAGGAAGCGTTGAGCCAAGGGCTTGAAGCCCTTAACCAGTCTCTGTCGGATATCGTAACCTCTGATGCGCTGAGCTGCCCTTCCAATATGGCTCACTACATGGGCCAAATGGCCATTGCCATGAACAAGCTTACCTCCCTTGAGGGTTTTGTTCGACAAGTAAGCCCCATCACTAATACCTTCCTTTTTTTTGAATAACTAATCCCATAATTGAAATTGAGGTAATTAGAATGTACATAAACAGCGGTCATTCTATAATACAACCGCAGATGCCACTTAATTTATCTCATCAACATCAAAACCATCATTAGACTATTACTAATGTATTATTATTTATAATTTGTTGAACAATATGTGTAATCCACGTGTCACGAGACCCAGACTCACGACCTCTAGAAGAAGGTGAGAGACAGAGGGTACGAGATTTGAGTACTGAGAGAAGCTCGTACTAAGTTTCCTAGTTATTTAAAGTCACTGTCATCGGAGTTGTTGTGGGGATAACTTAGTAAAATAGGTTAGGAGTTAGTCTGGCAACTTAATAAAAGTATAGTTTTCAGCAA
Source organism: Phoenix dactylifera (assembly GCF_009389715.1). NCBI lineage: Eukaryota > Viridiplantae > Streptophyta > Magnoliopsida > Arecales > Arecaceae > Phoenix > Phoenix dactylifera. The sequence continues at coordinate 178,020 of NW_024068240.1, forward strand.
AACTGGTACAACCACACTCTTTAGTTGGTTATAAATATATAACTAGGCAAATACACACGCAAGGACTTCGCTGGATTGGAATGGTGAAGCTGTGCTGCCTGTGCCTTCTTTGGCTTGTATGAGCTCATCACCATATCCGTCCTCCTTAACATGCGAAGTCGTACGTGTGACCTTTTGTTTCTAGTGGCGATACTCCCATCTCAAGGAGAAAGACGCCATTGCATAAAACTCCACCTCGCCAAATGAACAAAATTTTCAACATCGTTCCTCATTTTCTTCACAAATTAAGGCATTTATATTTCCAATAGCGACATGGGGAGGATGAGGTTGATATTAATTCTAAGAAAATGCATGCTTACAGGCAGATAATCTGAGGCAGCAGACCTTCCACCGGCTTCACCAGATTTTGACGACCCGTCAAATGGCCAGATGCTTGTTGGCCATCGCAGAGTACTTCCATCGGCTCCGTGCGCTGAGCTCCCTGTGGCTATCTCGACCAAGACAGTAGTGATTCTCTGAACACTAGAAGTTCAACACAGAGAGAAAAAAATCAAAAAGGAGAGATCAGGAATAAGGTTATAGTGGTGTACGTGCATGCAGGCCACCTCCATCTCTTTCCTTGGTATTGAATGGGATTCTATGGAGGAGTAGAGGGATACATTTGACTCTTCCAGAGATGTACAGATATATATATAATATATAGATACACTGAATCGATGAGATGTGGCCTAGGCTTCACCCATCTGCTTGCGTTATTTCTTAGCTTACCTTATCATGAGGGTGATTTGTGGGGAAGTAGAGACTGGGGCAATCTTTCCTGACTTGGTTGATGGAGGGAGGAGAAAGAGGAGGGAGGTGAGAAGATCCTAGGAGAACTTCAGGAAGGAGAATTAAAGAAAAAGCAAGACTACTAGGTGTGAGCACGGAGAGAAGGGATGGGTGGGTCCACTTGTAAACACGTCACCGCGTGGCTATCCTACCCTGCATGTTTTTGGATTACTCACTGAAGGTGTCAGAGAGGGGGTTTTGTATTGAACTTTGGCTCGGCACACTTTATTTAGCTTGTACTTTATGCTTCTAGTTATTTGCTATGGTCATCTATTCCTTGTTTGCTTTTATTTTTCATGCAAGAAGGCCGGTGGCCTTTTTAGCTAGACGTGATTTTCTGGGAGAAATACTCTTTACTGGCTAATATTTACTACTGAAAGGCTTCATGTTCAACCTAGGCTACAAACTACAAGAACACCGAGGTTTGAGATCAATTACTTGGTGAATCTTGTACTCTCGTGCTACTAATTTTCAGATTTTGTTAGTGGAATAAAGGCCTTGTCTCTTTCTTTTTTTTCCCCTGAAAAAGCTCAAAGCTAGGCTTTGTTATCTTACATATGAAACAGTTACAAAGTGAACTGTGATTATAGCATGTGGTTTGACCACAAACCCATATTCACATAAGAATCCTGTATACAGTCGTCTGCTAGTTTTTCATAAGAAAAAGCTACGATATACTCCATTACTTTCCTCTTATACGTACTTTGGATATGTATTGCTTTTTTGAGCTGAAATGGAGAAACTGAGACACTTCTCGAAAAATTTTATTGATGAAACGGTTTATGTACAAAAGAAGATATACTGCTAAAGATACAAAGACATAGAGCATTTATTTATTCTCATTCAATCTTCAGCTTTGGAGGCCTTGGATCCATATCTAGAGCACTATCTTGAATCCTTGCAGGAGAGTCAATTTTTCAGTCAAATCAATGTGTTTACGAAGTTGATGGGTTGCACAAACATCAGCATGAGCTTGTTCTTGGTCATCCCCTACAATCCCATCTAATTAAACCCGGTTGAAAAGAGGTAGCGTGTGCATGTTCTGAGAGGATAAAATATTAACACGAGTATTTAACTTGCCGTGCAAGTTCCAATATTATGCATGAAATGACATTCTTTTCACAATGTCACGATTGGTGATAATTTCAAGTTTGCATGATGTTTTGATCATCCAATATTCCAATCTGGTGATGGATGATTAAATTAATTTGCTCAAAATCTAGTATTTTTCACTATTTATTTTATATATGTATGTACGTGTATTTATTCTGAATTCAGCATATAGGAACCTACCATTAATTGCCAAGTGCTGTGGTTGAAGTACACACTTCCACCCCGCTCTGGCCATCATCTTTTTATTCGGATTGTCTCATCAGCCCATATATTTTTACAAAAAAAAAAGGAAAAAGCTTGTATGTAGTAATACAAAAATTCATTTTGCATCAAATGTTATCTATGTCACACCCAGAAGCAAGCTTTCGCAATTTTAATGTACTGCGAGCTAATTGGATGTTGATAATCTGGTATGTTAATTTGTCTTTCTACTGCAGTCAAATCATTTAGACAACTTAGTTATGCAAATTGTTCTGCACTATCATCATACATTATTTTTCTTCTTTATTGAAATTTATATGCATATATACATACCTCTTACAAGCAAATATTTGCAATAGGCCTTTGTTATTGGAAAAGTTGAACTTAGGGGATATTTCGTTCAGACTAATCAAGGCATATAATTAATATTGTGAAGGCATAGAAAAGTGGTTTTTGATTGACGAGGTAAGGCCTAAGTAGTTACTATGGTTTTTTTTAAAAAATGGGTTGTTATCAATTGAGAATAAGGAGGACTATATATGAACTAATATTTAATAGAATAGGAGTTGTTAATCGGTTCCGAGTTCGTTATAATATGATCGATAGATTATAATATAAATATGGAGGTAGCTAGATGGTGCACAAAGTCTTTTAAATGACTTGGATGAATTGACTTCGGTTCTTTATTTTCTCTCCATTGACATACAAAGAAAAGGTGCATAATGGGGTTCACAAGACAATTTGAAAACATCGTCCCCGCATAATTAGTCACTTTTTTAGCATTAGAATCCAACTAGATTTAGAAAATTATAAGTTGGAGGGGAAATATAGAAGTTTCACCAAAAGCTCAAAAATTATTTATATGCTTAAAAATCGATAAATGTTAAAATAAAGAAGGTAAGATTATGTTTATGTCAGTATCCTTAAATAACTTTTTATATAAAAACAGGCATAAAATGGAAGAGGATGATAAACGTAGCAAAAATAATAGGATAAGCGACCATATGTAACTTATCTCTATATATGCTGATTTTCTATTTATGAACATGCAAGGATTTGCCTAAAACCCCACTCCTATTCTTCTATTTTTGAGAAAAAAGAAAACCAATGTTTATGTAAGGATCCTATAGTATACATCACAACTAGACTGCCACAAGCAACTTAAAATTATAATATATTTTATTATTATACTCTTATATTTGAGTTTTGGATGCATATTGCTCAAGATACCAAGACATAGAAGAGACACTTGTTAACATATTTATAAGATCTCTTAATTCCACCTTTAGCTTTGTAGACCTTGGATTCATAGTTAGCTTCCTCTTGAACCGCCACAAAAGTCAAATTTTCAATCTTCGACGGGTTTACAAAGTAGTTAGATTGCAAGAACATCAATATAAGATTTAAAAAAACTGATGAGTCAGTCATATTCTCCGTCCACAATTCCTCTCCATCATTAAATTAAACCCTTCTCCTAATCTTAGCCCTACACTCCATCTTTTTATCTTATCGATCCATAGAAGCACAACCTCAAGATCTAGTCGGATTAGAGAAATCTCAACTTGAGATTGGATAGGGTTATATTAGGGCCGAGGCATTCAACTTGGTCCAACCCATCCATGTTCTAACTCTATTTTCTTCCCCTTGTCGTCTCTATATCCCAAATTTGAGTTCACCTGCACATCACGGAGGAATTGAAAATTTTAGGTCTGTCCTTGGACTCCGTCTTAGATTAGTCCCCAACTTGAACTTATTTGTACAGTGTACCATCTACAGCCAGGAAAAGAAACTAAAAATAATAATAAAAAATCTTAAAAAATTGGATGTCCATGAACCCTAATTTGTGCAGCCCATCTCCCTTTCCGTTTCAAAGGATATCTACCGGCAAAGCCAGGTGACGGAGCCTTGCAATTGCTTCATTGATTTGTAATTTGTAATTTGTAATAACAAAAAACAAAAACAAAAAAGAAAAGGAAAAATACCAGTTCTCGCTCTTTCTTCTACTCTTATTGGATCGTCAATGCGTGCGGATGCGGGTCCAGATTATAGGCAATAAGTGCGGATCGGATACGGATACAGTAAGGCGGAGCTAAACCCAACCCGTTGGCATCCCTTCACGAACCCCAACCCAAAACCCTAACCCCTGATCCACCCGTGGCTCGCCCCATTCCTAAGCTCCCTCCAACCACTTCCCGAAATCCCGATTGATCAAATAGGACGGCGGCGTCCTCCGCTCTCTTCTTCTCCCTCTCCTGCTCGAGAAACCCTAGTCCCTTAAGGGCTCGTTCTCAGGTAATCCCTGATCTTCTAGGGTTTTCTTGTTCTCCTTCTCTTGGTTTTGTATCCCAGCCGGCCATCTTCCTCGATTCTCGCCTTTTAATCTACTTTTTTACGATTGAATGAATATTTATAGGTTCTTGATCGATTAACGCACTAAGATGTTTTAAGTTTCCGCTCAAATTGATGAATAAAGGTCGTTTTTTAATTCAAAATGAGATTTTTAGGGTTTTGTTTAGCAACGATATATAGTAACACAATTATTGTCTTTTTTTCTCTTATCTCTAAGCTCTCCTGCTCTATAAATCTCTCCCCGTGTTTATTGTAATAAAATCTGGTTTTCCTAGGATATTGTACTAATTGCTCGGTAATCTTACAATTGAAAATCCGTCCAAGCTACTAATTTTTATGAAGTGAGAGATGTAATTCTTTGAAGCAATAGATTTTTACCCTTTTTTCCTGCTTCAATTTAGTAATGGTAAGAATTCATGTCAGAATTAGTGGGAATGGGGAAGAAGCGAAAGCATGAGGAGGCTTCAGAAGCTCCAAAGAAGGAAATCGCCCCAGCGAGACCCCAACGGACTCTTGTGGGATGGAAGGAGGGGGAAGTTGAGAAGCAGAGAGATTCTCCAGTCTTTAGAAACAAAGAGAAGGTTCTAGTCACATGCTCACGGCGAATTACTTATAGGTAGTCTATTATAACTATACCGATGCCTAACTTTTGAAAAGTACTTCTTTTTCTGTATGTTTTGTTTGAATATGGTTTAATTTGTATTGGTAGGTATCGACATCTGATGTTGAATGTGGTGTCTTTTCTTCCTCACTGCAAGAAAGATAGCAAGGTTGAATCTAAAGAGAGCAAAGGAGCTACCCTTAATGAGTTGGTTGAGCTCAGGAACTGCTCCAGCTGCTTGTTTTTTGAGGTACAGGCTAAATCTTTTTATCGCATATTACTTGCCTACCTAACTAATTATATTGAAGGTTAATGTGCGTGCTTTTGTGAATATCACCATAGTGTGGCCCTCTTTTGTAATTAAATTCAGCAACCATGAGGTTAGCAGCTGGAAGTGGTTGAGATCAAGGCTCTAAGCTTCCATATAAATGGTGGATGCATTATGATTCTTTCTTAAATTAATAAAAGAGAAACTTTTTCTTTTTGTTTCTTTCCTATTTTTACCCCTAACATGGCTAGATGCTATATTCACTTTCTAAGTCTACAATCTTAAGTGGTTTTGTTACATCTGATAGTTCTACACTGTCATCACTTTATTTTTTAATTACTTAAATGCAACCATAAATGTGATTTATTTGTTGTTCATTCCTTGTATTATACCTGTACATCAGTGCAGAAAGCAGAAGGATCTTTACCTCTGGATGGCCAAGTCCCCAGGCGGACCATCTGTGAAATTCTTGGTCAATGCTGGTAACTACTTTCAATCGCTTACATCGTGTTCTTCTGCATACTATGCCTAAGATATATGCAACATGATGTAGATTTCTCAATTACCATTTTAACTTCTGTATCAGCTGAAAGTATCTTCTTTTGATCATAAATAAGAACTAAGGAAAATTCTGTGTTGTCTGGATGCTCCGCAACCATCATATATTCATGCCTTGATTAAGCATGTTTATTTCATTCTTTATAGTACACACAATGGAGGAATTGAAGCTGACTGGAAATCACTTAAAAGGATCTCGCCCAATCTTAACATTTTCAACAAATTTTGATAAAGAACCTCACTGGAAGCTTCTAAAGGAGATCATAATGCAGGTATGCTTGGTTTTTCATTCTTACTATGTGTGATGGCTGAAATTGTAATTTCAGAAATCGTGTATAAGTTGAATCCATAATCTCATTTTGAGCAAACATTTTTAGATCAGGCATGCAATGGGATCTATAAAAAAAAATGAAAACATTCACTTTATTGAACACTCTCTATCTACATAGAAAACAAGGCATAAACACCAATTGTGTGAAAAATCATTTTACCCAATAAAAGTTATCACTTACTAGTTTTTTTTTTTAAAAAAATATAATTTTGAAATATGTGTACAACTCGGATAGGTATATCGAACAGATTGACCCCTGAAAAATATAGTTTAATTGGATTAAATCAAAACTTGAAGCACCTATCTATATGTGGCAAGGAATTAGAAATCATTTACTAGAAATACATATGTTGCTGATTTTCTTTTTGAAGTTTTATGTTGTATCTCAACTTAGTGGTGCAGCTATCTAGCATTGTGTAATTATAGTTTGTCATTTCAAAATAAAATTGTGGCCGCTCCTTTTGACATTTTGCATGTCCAAGGCATCTTCATTATTTTTCTGTTTGTGTAACCCTTTTTTTTTTGTTTTTGGTATTCATATTTGCCACTATCAGATGTCAGATATGCCAATGGTTTACAATGAAACAGAACTACCGATTGACTTGTAGAAAAACCATGAATTTAAAATAGGATGAACTAATGTTTGATTTGGTGAAAAGGGACCAGTGAAAATGTTTTATGGTTTTGTTATCTCAAGTACTACCAACAAACATTTGGAAGAGAAATGTTCCAGAAGTTGAAGAAGCCATCAGGATTCAGCCTCATGAATAAGTTTGTTCTTTTAATCTTTGCTTTACCTGGGAGTTCTAAAAAAGGAAGTTTAGTCTTGTTGGAGTAGATAAAGGTGATCTTTTCTAAATTCTGCATGTTGAAGTGGACTCTTTTTTTCCTTAATTTTTAGACTTTAGGATGCCTGTTAAATGTGGGAAAACTGCACTATTGGTTGCATTGCAACCTTAATTGGGCTTGGTCTGCCTGGTTGGCACTCGCACTCTATACATGAGATTTAGTTGTTACACATCTGGATGAATGATGAACGTCGCCAAACTGATACTGAAATGCTCAAGAATCAAGAAAACATAATTGTGCATGGCAAGGACTTTTTGTCACATTTAGACTTAGCAATAGCGAGAGGAAACCAGACTATTGAGAAACGATAATTCCTTTGGGATCCATGTTAGTTGCCCACCTATTCAAACATGCAACAAAATTATGGAAATAAGAATGGAAATTCATTACTCGAATCTTGAGTTGACTTCATTAGAGGTTAAAGGTTCAATGGAGAAACTATAAACAAAGGAGTACATAACAAATTAACATCCTTTAACTATTCGGTTTGGAGTGGTTAGGATTTGATTATGATGAGCTTGGAGCAAGAAAATGAGAGACTATGCCTGTTAAGACACTTTGCTTGCTTACCAAGTGATAACTGGGGAATGACAGAAGGTTACTATTGAAACACATAAAGAGATCTTCCAATCTGTTGTGACCCTGTATAGGTTTAGTTGTGACATTTTATTGGAGAAAAAGAATTTCTACCTTATGTGTGATCCCCTTTAGAAATATGTGAAAGGGACCAGTTGAATACTCCATCGACGTTTTTTGAGTGAGACATAGAAGTATTTTGCTTTGAAATTGAAAAGCACAATGTACAAAGAAAACCATTGTGCGGTTGGCAGGGCCTCATTAAAAGAGAATGTTTATTGTGAGAACAATGTTTCCCTCAAATATGTGAAAGACATGATGGGTTGTAACCTTAATGATCTTCTTTTTTGTTGTATGTGCAAACATGTGATAAAAATATCTGCATCCCAACTTTCTGATGAGCCCCAATTTTCCTTTGTTGGATATTTCTATGTTCATTTTCTAGGAGTCATGAAACATAAGGAGTAAGATTTAGAGTGGTTTTTTTTAAAAAAATATAACCGACTAGCAAGAGCAACCTGATATATACACTTCAAAAATCCCGCCACTGCACAAGTTACCCCATTCTGCGAAGTATAGACTCATGTAAGAATAAAAATACATCGATAAACAATATACGGAACACATCATAGTTATATAATACATATTTAATATAGACTACAAGGATAACCATATCAAACATCGCTTAGACTAGAGGTGGCATGTTAATAGTTGTCTCATGATCTCATTAAAGTTCAGATGACATTTTGATTGGATTATGATATTTCTAGCAATTTTAGTATCTGTATGACTCTGCAGCTGATGCTATGGCCCTTGTAGAAGAGTTTCTTTCCATATGTGCATCGATGAGATTATTTTGCTGCATATGTACTGATGCATTCTGTAGCCGATGCTAGTGGCCCCTGTAGAAAAGTCTGTTTCCTTGTGTGCATTGGTAACATTGTTTTGCTGCAAATATGCTGATGCCTTTATTTCTAACTGCAGATATTTGGAACACCAAAAGATCACAGAAAAGCTAAACCTTTCCATGACCATGTCCTTGTTTTTTCAATCGTCGACGATCACATATGGTTTCGAAATTATCAGGTGATGTGGTCTTACAATGACACTTATGATTAGTTGCATATGAATTGTTATCCAAGTAAGCAGATTCTTTGTCAGCAAGATAAAAGTTTTGTTTACGTGAAAACACCATTCAATTAATCTGTTTTCGGATAATTTGTGAATTAGGATCCAATTGTTAAGCTGAATGCCAAGTGGTGGCATCTATGACATGCAATGCTTAATTTTGTATGAAACAAGATCCAGTGTGTGCATGCAATTGTTATGTCTAATGGCTTCATTATTGCTTAAGGCCTCCATCTGAGCTATTCAGATATTGAGTTTCAGTGTTCGATGCAAGGGCGCACACACCCCCACAGCCCTGTTAACATTACCAGCAGATTTATTTGACCTTGGACCGACCCCCCAAACCTGCTGCTTGAATCTAGCTTTGGTGCAAATGCAATCAAGTGGAGCTCCCCAAAAAAATTAGAGTATGAAAGTGCTTAGGAAGTTGTGGAAGCAAGTCTGCAGAGAAATTTTGTTGTGGGTGCGGTACCCTGGGCTGAAAAGTCATGACTACTGAACTCTTAAAATTGAAAATCGAAGCCACATGTTCCATTTGTGCTTTGGTACTTTCCTCCTGGGAGGAGGCCTAGCTCTGTTCTTAAACCTAGATATGGATACTACTATAATTATTGTGATACTCTGGATAACTATTTGTGGTCAAAAGCTTTTGAACCATGAAGATATGGAATTTTACTGATCCATTGCACGACTTTGAAGGTATGGTTCCTGGTTCTTTTGGCTAGGGATGGTGTAAAATTTTACAACCCATGTTGATATTTTCATGTTGTTTTAACCTGCACATGTTAGTTACAATGAATTTACTGGAAAAACTAAAGAGGCATGGCATAGTTACAAGTCATATGCCTGAAGTTGGATTGAGGATTATATCCGATGTTCAAGTTTAATGTACAAGTCCTGGATGACTATGCTTTAAAGGGCATCAAAATGCAGCTTTTGAACTATAAAATTGTTTTCCAGAATTTTATCAATATAGGTATATATTATATTTTCAAACCTTACTAAAGTCTGATGGCCATGCAGATTTCTGTTCCGCACAATGAAACAGATAAAGTGGACAGAGGAGGTTTAGACAAAATGACGCTCGTAGAGGTATCCAGTAGTTTTTTCTCAAGTTTGTAAGGCATATGTCTTGACATGAATATTGGTTCTCTGATAACGTGGAGTTGGATGCAAATAGGTTGGTCCAAGATTTTGTTTGAATCCAATCAAGATATTTGGTGGCAGTTTTGGTGGCCCAACATTGTATGAGAACCCGTTTTATGTATCACCTAACCAGGTAGCTGTCATCTTTTTCTCTGTGTTTAGATATGCCTTTTTACACGATTCAAAGTTTTAGCTAGTATTTGTTATTTCATCTAAAATGTTTTAAACTAAAAATAAGCAGAAAGAAAATATCTACAATAGAAATAAGCATGTAAACATTTGACTGGCGTTTGGTTCAAAATTGTAACATTTCATTTGACCGAAACCAGAACTGTATTTGTTTGCACAAATTCAGTCGTCAGGAAGCTCTAATCAGGCTTTGGAGACTGGTTAGGACCTATCCGTTTGAACCAGTTTTCTTATGAGCACTCTTCCTTTACTAGTGAAATAATTCCAGCTTAAATCAAAACAAAAGACTTATTTTTCACTATATATAGATCAGGATTCACCTTGAGTTTATGCCTGACAAGCCTGAATTATAATGTGGTTCTATATGAAACTTTCTTTGTTCATCTCATAATCAAACAATACAGCAACTTAGCAAGATTATATGTGTAACTCTAGTAAGACCTGCTTCTCAAATATTGCATATATGGTTTTTCAATTTGATATTCGTTATGTGTAACTCTAGTAAGACCTGCTTCTCAAATATTGCATATATGGTTTTTCAATTTGATATTCGTTTAACATTTTGTGCCCCTTACAGAAGGCATGGCAGAGACCTTTTTGTGTAAGGGGTTTTCTGAAATAGAATTTGCAGAGGTGTTGCCAAATAAATCTTTGTTTTAATTTGCTTTGATATTTACTGCTAATATTTCATGAATTTTCTAGGTTCATTGTAGGATTCTTCTCAATTCACTGTTTTGATAAAAAAAAATCTAGTCAATTGGAAGCGATGGCTGATCATATGGTTTTAAGGCCCTTTATATATTTTTTAAGAGGATGATAGAGATTGTTAGTGATGTTTTGAGGGGTTTTTCTTTTTTTTTTAATTAAAAAAAAATCCTCTGCTTAATGATAAGCCAGATGGTGACTGTGCCTTCCTCAAATGGAAGATTGATATGGTGTTAAAATGGTCTAGTTATATAATCATGAATCTGATCTTCCATAAGGTTTCGCATGGTATTAATTGCCAGCTGATATTTCCTGTGAGAACAAGTAAACTTTTTCCCATCTGCAGGATTCCTATCATGATTATGTTGTTCTTTAAGAAATTTTTTCTGTATCTACTTATGCTATGTATTCCTGATAGCACTGTTACTGTAAGGATGCTTCTAGAAAAAGGTGTGACCTGTCCTTGCAAGGAGTTCAGTTTTTCATGTCCAACCTGATGCGAACCACTCTGTGGGCAATGCACGACTTGTTTTCTCACCTGGGATTTCGCCCCTCGTGCCCAAGGCCTCACAAGATAGACATGTTCCTCCATCCAAGCCCTTTTTGCAATTATACATTAGGTTATTGTGAAAATCATCCTTTGCAACTCCAGCAGAGTCCGGCTTTTCTTGAAATTTGTTGGTCTCAACTCCATGAAGTCTTAAAGCTATCATTTTCACCTCTGCCTAAGTCTCCTATTCATGTAGGCTACAGTTGCATGCCAAGAAATATGAGAATGTGTCTTTGTGCAGATTGCATTCAATTATAGTGTATGATATATCTTGATTATGATTTTATATTGCTTCTAAGAAGTGGTGGTGATGGTTGCGAAGGTAGAATGTACCAGAATGACTACACTCCTGTTGCTTTATCCATTTTCCTATATTGTGTTCTGGTGACTTTGCCATCTCAATATTGTTGATCTTTGAAGTTTGGTTTTTCGCTTACTGTTTCAACTTGGCGTCAGATTCGGGCACTTGAGAAGAGGAAAAAAGCTGGGAAGTATGCAAAGAAAGTCAAGGCTAAGACAAGGAGGAAGATGCATGAAATGTCGAATCCTTTGGAGCCTGATGAGTTTGCAGATATGTGGAAGGAATAAAGTTTGCCTGCCTATGTTTAACCTATAGAAGATGTATGCATATGAAAAACAGAATTTTGGTTATCTTTCTGCTTTTCAGTTCTGGGAGTAGAAAAGTGAAGGTTGTAATTCATGTTTCCTGAACTAGGAATTGAATGCATTTAGTTGGTGAGAAATCATAATATGGTATCCATTTTTCGATATAACATAAGTAATATTGATTTTTTGTTTGCTATTAAAGAACCAGAGCCAGAGGTTCCACCCTATCCATAGAGGCCTTTTTTTGATGGTGCTGTAATGCACCCACGGCGGTGCGTTTCTATTTGAGCAAATTGTTCTCTGCCTTTGTTTCTTGCAGTGTTTCGTAAGCTAGTTTCTTTTGCAATTTTAAAATAAGCTAGTTTCAGTTAGATTATTAGCATTAGTCTTTGTTATATTAAATCAGAACTTTTTAGATGTGTTTGAGGTATCTGAATTATGATTCACTAGAATTGCCTGTTGAATGCCCGCTTAGGGATCTGTACATGGTACTTAGTTGATTACGACACACTAGTTTATAAATCGAATATCAAACCATATTTTGAAATTGGGCTTGGTATATGGTCTAATGTTATTAGAGAGTTCAAAGTTTCACTTATGTTGGCTTTCTTCATCAACGCGAAGAGTGAGAGATGCCCGTCTCTTGAAGGATTGATGACACCCGGTTTAATTTGGAATCATGATATTCTTTGGGCCAACTGCTAGCTATAAGTTGCTATCAAATCGATATGTCAACCATGACTCAGAAAGGATTCCTGGTTGGATGATGGCATATGATCAGATGAATATTTTTGCGTTCTGGGATGCTGTCGCTAGAGACTCTTGTGGCAAAGCCTAGGTAATGGTGCAGATTTCCCGTTTTACATGAAACCAAGAGGTAACTAATTTTAGAAGTCTGTTTTTCACGTTAGACTAGTAGAGTGGTTCGTTTGTGTACCGCCAATGTTGGCACGGGGAGAAGTACCATTTGCCTTCCCATTTTTTTTTGTTCTTCTTAGCTTGGTTGGATCAGGTTGAGACAACTTCGATATGTTCTTAGGGTTGCTTCATCTTCCGACCTCGTCAGATTATATTGTAGAGAACGCTAGATTAATTTGTGCAGCATATGCAATCCTACCTCGCCCAATCCTCAACATTGTTATTTGTTAAACACTAACGGGTAAATCTAACAAGTCCTTAGAGTCTGTTCAGGTCGGAACAAGCTTAATTGGGTCGAGCCGGTCGTCCTTTTCCATGACTCCTGCATTCGATTTGGATCATTTCTGGATGTCGTACAGCATGTGCATCTCATTCGTCTGAACCCTGCGGTGGTCGTCATCCAACAAGCATGGAAAGCTAGCTCGATATCGGACCAAAATTTGCGGTTGGTGCAGTCCAGATCTTGGCGCGCGAATCTGCACGTCCAACGGATGATAGATAGCGCATAAAACCTCCATCAATTCATTAGGGTTTGCAGCAGCGGGCTCTCTGTCTCCCTTCCGTATAAATTCAGCGCTCCACGGTTTACCCTTTCCTCGCCCCATTTCCTCCTCCTCCTCTTGTCCATTTCTTCTTCTCCGTGCTCCCTGTGGTGCTGTCAAGGAGAGATATGGCGGCGAAGAAGGCCAGAGTGACGAGCAGGAACCCGGAATTGATCCGGGGGATCGGGAAGTACTCGCGGTCGAAGATGTACCACAAGCGCGGGATCTGGGCGATCAAGGCCAAGTACGGCGGCGCATTACCCCGCCACGAGCCCAAGGCGGCGCCGCCCAAGCCCACCGAGAAGCCCCCAAAGTTCTACCCCACCGACGACGTCAAGATCCCCATTCCGAATCGCCGCAAGCCCAAGCCCACGAAGCTCAGGTACGCCCATAACCCTCTCGCCCTCTCTTTCTCCATATGAATTAACGGTTGTTTTATTTGGATTTGGGGACCAGGCCGAGCATTACGCCCGGGACGGTGTTGATTCTTCTCGCGGGGAGGTTTATGGGGAAGCGAGTTGTCTTCTTGAAGCAGCTGCCTTCGGGATTGCTCCTCGTTACTGGTGAGTGTTTGTAGCTCTGTTTAGCTTGGGTCTATTGTATTGCATTCCGAATCTGTTTATCTTTATTTCCTGATTTGTTAAAGATTTGTTTTTATCCCTTAGAAAGGAGATATTGTTTGTTTTTGACGTGTAGGATATGTTTGACCTGTTTAGAAGTAGTTAGGTATTTTATCTGGAGCTTCATGCAAATCATCATGCAGCATCGATTGCATGAATTGAATTTTGTCGTAGATTCATGCTGTTTTCTTTTGTTTTGTTGTAGTTCGCATTCATGATTGGGTAGCATGGGGTTCCTTTCCTGCTCTACTCAGTAATTATGTGCAGTCGAGTGAATTAACAGTGGTAAATGAACATATTTTGTTCTATTTATCCTATCAGTTGCGATGGTAAGTATTTGGGATGGTTGCTGAGCAATTCATCTCGATTTTATTAGAACATCATTTAGATGGGGTGGGGTGCTATTTCGATATTTTTTTGAGATGGTACTTGTTAATCCCAGCCATCCATTTGAGAGGAGTCAAAATGTATTTTTCCATCTTATACGGTTTCATCCGTGTCATTGGAGCAGCAAGGGTTGTGGTAATAGGTGAATGGTGAGAGCAGCCGCAGGGTGGACCGGGCAGAGATACTGTTGAAACTGGTGTATTGATGCTGGAGTGGGCGCTCAGGGGGAAGGTGGGGTGGTGGATCAGAGTCTTGAAGCTGTTTTTGCATGGTGGTGGGGGATTGAAGTCAGAGGTGGAGCCAGAGGTGGCCGAGCAGTACCATTAGGCAGTTGTGGAAGTGGAATATGATGGCTGAGAGCAGCTACTACAACTTATTTGAGGTTGGATGTGGATTGCTGGAGGTGGTGGAGAAAATTGCCTAGAGTGAGGCTATAGAGGGCTTTGCCAGCAGCAGTAGCGACGACGTGAAGGGCCTCATCGGTGGATGGTGGCTGGCGTGGTCTAACCATGGAACAGATGGGCATGGCTCATTGGTGGCCTCCCCAACAGGAAGAAGAAGGAATGGTGTGGATATAAAATGAACAAAAGTAACCTTGATACTTCACTATTACAAGAGAAAAAACAACAGATCTAACATTTACGGATGACTGGTTAGCAACTGGTTTTCTGTTATATTTTCGCCTTTGATTTTGGAAGGAGTAGTGATGCTTTAACAGAATTTTGGTACTCGTACGGAATTTAAAAGAGCACCGTAGCATCTCCCTTTAGATGGTGATGCAACATATTTTTAGGACAGTACTAAAATGTTATCCATTACTCTGAGGTTGTTTTTCCCTTATCATCTGATTTGGTTCTTCTTAAAAGGATTTATTCTGGTTTTATTAGATATAATTACTGCAAAGGAATGCATACGATGAGTTATGGATGGAGGTAGGTGGTAGACTTGTTCATTGGTTTGTTTTGGTTGGTTGGTTGGGTAGCTAATGAGTCAGTTTCGGAAGAGTGCTATTAAATTATTGTTATTATTATTGCTATATTATTATTAATATTATTATTATTACTACTACTACTTATAATTTTTTTTGGGTGTGGGAAGCTGGGGTCAGGGTGTCCTGAGAAGTTTCTGATCCCACATTCGGAATATTTTTGTCAGGATCCCTTTCTAAAATAATTGCACTATCTGGTATATTGGTGAAGTTGGTAAATCCAACTCCAATAAAATAACTAAAGAGCTGCTGCTTGTAGTTTCGTCATTCACCTCTCAACTTTATTTCAAATATGCATATGTAACATAATACACTATTCAAAAATCTCTATAATGCCTAAATAGTAAATAACCAATTTTAAAAATATTAAATTGTCCATTAAATTAATTTACATATTGGAGTAAGTCATATCTTCTCTTTTACATTTTACAGTTATGTGAGTGATTAATGTAACATTAATCCATGGTGACTATACAAGCAGGTAATTTTGACCCTAGTTCCGTCCTTCATGGTTAGTCTTTACATCATGTGGGATTTGTTTAAGATGGTGCTGGTGCGTCCATTTCATCGGCTAATAGTTGTAAGCAGTGTTTTGCACCTGTGACATGGCCTGAACTTTTTTGTTTGCTGGGTCAGAAATTGTTAATTTGATCTCCAGTGAACTGTAGTTTGACTGCTTTAACCCCTCATTGCCTATAAGTCCCTTCCTCTTCTTCCTTAAAAAAAGTTGATATTCTACCTTGATCATTACAATCAAAAGCAGGTTTCGGGACAGGAAATAAAGGTTGCTGTAAGCACAGCTGCTTTGCCTTTATGAGAAAATTATAGTTTTATCCTACGAAATTTTCTCCAGCCTTTAAGAGACATATCTAGGGAGCTGTGGTGTATAACCATGTCTAAAGTTTTTGCTTGCATGATTTCAGCGTATCATAACTCTGGAGT